>NC_142808.1:48264352-48434484 GCF_049724085.1 Artemia sp. Qi Xiang Cuo | reverse complement strand
GGGCTGTGGGGGGAGTGTCACCCTGAAAAACATAATTTCCGGATTTTTTAACTACGGCGGACAAACTGTCTATATCAAAATTGTGATTGGATGTGTTTGGGGAAATGGTAGGTTTGAGAGGGGTGTTAGTTATCCTCCAATCACTTTCGACTGTTAAAAAGGAATAGGCCCTTCTAATTTCTAATCGAATGAAGCATCTTGGAAGTTCTACAACATCACTATCTATAAAAATCTTATATGCCCCCAGGGCATAACTTCCAACCCTTGCCACGAGGTCTCTGAAGGGGTTATCATCCTCAAAGACCTAATTTCTGTAACTTTTAACTACGTTGAACAAAATGTCTATCTAAAAATGTTGATTGGATGTGTTTGGTGAAAAAGTGGGCGTGTGAGGGGGATTACTTGCCCTCAAATCGCTTTTGACTGTTAAAAAGGGCACTAGCCCTTTGAATTTCCAATCGAATGAGCCCTTTTTCAAGTTTCTACGAATCTATGAAAAAGCTTTCAATAAAAACCTTATATGCTCTCAGGGCTTAACTTCAAACCCTTACCCTGGGGGCTGTGAGAGTAGTTTCATCTTCAAAGATATTATTTCTGAACCTTTCAACTACTTTGAACAAAATGGCGATCTCAAAATTTTGATTTGATGTGTTTGGATAAATGGTGGGCGTGGAAGGGGTGTTAGTTGCCTTCCAATCACTTTCGACTATTAAAAAGGGCACTAGACATTTCAATTTCTAATCAAATGAGCTCTTTTTGAAGTTTATAAGACTACGCTTTCTACAAAAAAAAACCTTATATGCCCCCAGGGCATAACTTACCTCCCTTTCCCTGAGGGCTGTGTGGGGGGGGGCGTCATCCTCAGAGACCTAATTTCCAGAACTTTCAACTACGTTGAACAAAATGACTATCTTATACTTTTGATTGGATGTATTTGGGGAAAAGGTGGCCGTAAGAGGGGGGTTAGTTGCCCTCCAATCACTTTCGACTATTAAAAAGGGCACTAGCCATTTCAACTTCCAAGCGAATGATTTCTTTTTGAATTTTCTACGACAACGCTTTCTCTTAAAAAAAAAAACTTATATAACCCCCAGGGCATAACTTACAACCTTTACCCTGAGGACTGTTGGGAGACTGTCATCCTCAAAGATATAATTTTCGGACCTTTCAACTACTTTGAACAAAATGGCTATCTAAAAATTTTGATTGGATGTGTTTGGATAAAAGGTGGGCGTGGAAGGGGTGTTAGTTACCTTCCAATAATTTTCGAGAAGTAAAAAGGGTACTAGCCCTTTAAATTTCCAATCAAATTAGCCCTTTTTGAAGTTTATACAACCATACTTTATATAAAACCTTTATATGGCCCCAAGGCACAACTTAAAACCCTTGCCCTGAGGTTTTTTTGGGGAGGGGGAGGTTGTCATCCTCAAAGACCTAATTTCCAGAACTTTCAATTACGTTGAACAAAATGGCTATCTAAAAATTTTGATTGGATGTGTTTGGGGAAAATGTGGGCGTGAGAGGGGGGGGGGTTAGTTGCCCTCCAATCACTTTCGACTGTAAAAAATGGCACTAGCCCTTTGAAATTCCCATCGACTGAGCCGTTTTTGAAGTTTCTACGACAACGCTTTCTATAAAAACCTTATAAGCCCCCAGGGCATAACTTACATCCCTTGCCCTGAGCGCTGTGGGGGAGTGTCCTCCTTAATCTCTATGTGAAAATCAACTATGAAAAAAATGGCTATCTCAAATTTTGATTGGATGTGTTTGGGGAAAAGGTTGGTATGGAAGGGGTGTTAGTTGCCTTCCAATAACTTTCGACTAATAAAAAGGGCACAAGCCACTCCAATTCCCAATCCAGTGAGCCCTTTTCGAAGTTTCTACGACAAATCCTTCCATACGAATTGCCCTGGTCTAAAGAATGGAAAAAAAAATAGTACATTGTGCTAACATCGTTCTTTACTTAGGCAGCGGGATTGCGCTGCCAATGATAACAAGCTTTTTTTTAATCTTATAAAAAAAAACTTAGCGCAAAGAGTGAGGTCTTGAAGAGGAGGCAACCCCTTTCATGTGCGTAATAATTTCTGTTCGTTTTGAGTTTTGATGTTGCTCCTTACTTTCGGTTGAAAAACTATTTTTTTTTTTTTTAATTACTTACAGATAGTATTTGTTAATAGAAAACATACGGAACAAGTTTTTAGACAAAAGTAAAGAGCTTCATTAAACAAAAAATAACAGAAATAATGTCAATTAATCTTCAAAGTCAAAATTATTGAGTCTAATAGACACAAAATGTGAAATATTTTTTCCATGAAAAAACTGGTTCAATAAAAAACGAACAGGAATTACTTAAAAAAAACTTTCCACAAAACAAATTTTTCAAAGAATAATAAGGAGCTCGCTTAAGCCAAAAATGATTAGAAATAAATTCAAATGATTTTCCAAGCGTAAAACTACCGCAAATCATCATCAATAAATAAATTAAACCCAAAACGAACAAAAACTACAAGAAATAACCAAGTCAAACTCAAAACGAGTAGAAATTAAAAGGAGTTGGGTTGACCACCCCCAAGCCTTCTCAACACGAGAACATAATTTGCACTTTACTGAAACCAAAATACATTTTAAATGTTTTCACCGTTTTCCCTTTAATAAAGAAAGAAGTATTAAGACTACAAGGAATAAATATCGGAATATGTAAATTAAACTGACAATACATGGTTATTGTTTTTTTTAGTAAAGTGCAAATTATGTTCTGGTCTTGAGAACACATGGGGTATGTCACCCCTACTCCTTTTAATTTTGCTCGTTTTGAGTTTGACTAGACTTTAGGATACTTATGGTGTGTAAATTCCTATTTTGTCCTTTCCTTAGCAATTCTCAACGAAACAAAAAAAAGTTCAATAAAACTATCAAATTTGGAGAACCTTATTTTCCACGGGGGGGGGGGGTATTTTCTTGGGCGGGGGAGGGGGGTGGTTTCCGCAGGGGTATTTCCTGCGGTTTTTTTTTCTGGGGGAAGGGGAAACGCCTATAACCATTGAGTAAATGTAACTGTGTAGATGAGATCTGGAATTTACTGCGATTATTTTACAATTAATGAGAGTTCAGAAAATCCAGTCCCAGACTCTTAGGGCCTGTGTACTTTCACTATAAATTAACGCTTTTGCATCATGACAATATCGACCACTTCTTTTTTGCCTTAGAACGTTGTGGGATCTTCTCAAAGAGAATACCACCTCCTTACTGTATACGTACCAGGGGCCACGTTTTGTAGCCAGGGTGTAAAATGAAGGAAGGAGGGGTTTATTTTTTCAGTGAAAATACAAAAATTTTTCAAAATATAGAGAAGGGGACTGAAATTCTCTTCCATTTCGTGCCCCTGGCTATAAAGAATAGCTTTTCGTACATACACATTAAGAAGGGATTATTAATCTTCTCCATCCCAAAAATATTAATATTTTCACGAATTTTCTAATGTTCTCTAATGGTTTCTTTAATATTTATATATATTAAAAAATGTATAATTTGACTTTTTTCCATTTTTATGATTAGTTTCCTAATCATGCTAAATGTTCCGCTGCTAAAATGTTCCTCTGTCTTTCAGGATAATTTTCCATGTATTTGCCTGCCTTTGTTTGATTTTGAATGTGGAACAAGGTTTTTATAAACGTTCAAAAAGACTTTACAGCCAAAATGGTGGTTACAAAATTAATTGTTTGTCATCAAATTCTTACTAAGCTTGGGAAAATTTATTGCCTCTTGTCGCCATTAAAGTTGGTATTTTTATCTCTTCTTTTATGATAGCATGGCAATTTGAATTTCGAACAGTATGGACACTCTGAGTTGGCAATTGGTGTGGCCATTTAAATCTTAAATGTATTTTGAAATACTTTGTATTTGAATGTAATTTCCTGGATTACTACTACTACCACTAACAGCTCTCTGCAGCACCAAGCCGCCTGTGGCCAAAACAGCTACGCACGCTTCTCCTCCATCCCAATCTATTCAAAGCCTTCCTCTTTACATCCTCGTAGGAAATTCCCATTTCCTATAAATCTTTTCTGGTACATAAGCATTATATGGGCCTTTCTAAAAAGTCAAGTTTGGTTAATGTTAATGAAATAAAATAAAATAAAATAGGATGAATATATAATAGTTTATAAACAAATTTGGGCTATATATTTGCACATTAGGGGCGGGGGTGGGGGGGGGGTAAAGCATAGCATATATTAAATACTTAATCTAACCTAACTAGATACGTTCCCCCCTAAACCCCAAAAACAACAGTATAAACATCGTAAATGCAATGCAAACTACGCTTTGCACTGCAATACTCTATAGCGGTCTCTTGAATTAACCCGTCTGGCGGGTTTTTCGTGACTGGTTTCCTTGTAAAGGGCTATATAATGCGTAAGTACCTCTTTTCTTTTGACATCCTCCAACCCCAGCCGGGGACAGAACCCTCGATTAATTTGATAAAACTCGGATGTGAGTGAACTTTAGCAGCCATTTAGCTACCAGTTGTGGTTATAAACTATGATTATTATCTCTGGGCCCCCTTCTGCCAAAAACTTAAGATAGAGAAAAAACTCAAGCGATAAAAAAGAAAAATTAACAATTAATTTAAAAATAATTAAAAAGTAATATTGTCGAAAAGTGATTAAATTATTACGCTCGACCTTAAGGTCGAAGTTCTGGATTTTTCCCAATTAATGGCTGATACATTTTGAATCCTGTTCCAAAATTTTCTTTTTCTATCTGAAATATTGTTAATAAATGATTAAAACTTAAATTTAACTAAATAGTTAATAATAAAGTTAGTCATCTAACTAGTACATTAGTAAATAAATACATTAATTGATTAATTGACAGATTATTAAATTTATCAATTTTTGATAATATAATGAACAATAATCGATTATTTAATAATAATTAGTAATATAACACCAATAACTGTTGAACTCGAAAAAAAAAGTTCAAAAAATAATTATTTTAGCTAGCATAAAAACTAGAGAAAGAAGGATTCTACATCCATACTCAAACAGATGTTAACAAGTTGTAAAAAGAACATAGAGAATCGCTCTTGAATAAAAGCATCTTTTTCCAAGTGTTATTAAGTGAAAAAATCCGTCATGTTTGGGTATTTAGATGGATAATGAATACAGGTTTATACAGTAGGTTTTTACTATTTCAAGAAATTCTTTATAGATGTTTATTATTTTTTTGGTACTTGTGCATTATAACTAAACCAGCGCTATACAAGAAAGAAGTCAAGTTTGGTTCATGATAATGAAATAAAATAGGACGAATATATAATAGTTTAGAAACAAATGTGGGCTATATATTTGAACATTAGAGGGGTGGGGAGTAAGCATAGCATATTTTAAATACGTAACCTAAACTTGGTACCTCCCCCTCCCCTAAACCCCAAAAAATAATCGTTTAAATATTGCAAACTCAATGAAAAACCACGCTTTGCCATCAATTTATCTAGTAAATACCCATTTGTCTACATTCGTGTCTGGTTTCCTTGTACAGTCTATAGCGCTGGTTTAGTTACAAAGCACAAGTACCTTTTTTTGCAAAGCATAATCTAAGAAAAGAAAAAAACGATTCTTCAACGCCCAAATTCTTCCATAGCTGCGTCCTAATTTACTTTTTCCATCAAATACACCAAACTTGATTTCAAGCTATTTGAAAAATTACAATTTAAGAATCCGATCATCTCTTGAATCCGTACTTCTGCTCTAAAAAGTATTCATGGCTAAGGATTTACCTACCCTAAGCCACATGGCTTAAATCGCAATGCACCTCTTCGTGCTTCGCATGGCATACTTTTGTTTTATGTGTTCTAATTATCTGGTATTAGAAATTGCTTATGAACAGAACGGGTATTTTTTTGGAGAAAGGGGTCCTTGAGGTTTTTTTAATCCACGCCCTTGTACAGCAATCAAGGATTTTTTTGATTTTTTTTTTAATCTTCAGCCCTTGAATATTTTGTATGATTTTAGCTTTGTCTAAATTTGCGATCTTCTCCCTGAAGTGGCAAACTGCAGACGAACCATATCCGAAGATCCAATGGCGAACACAATTTTCATTTAACAGATTAGATTTCTAAGATTAAAGTAAGAATAATCTCAAAAAGGAAGTTTCTTGTGCTTTACTTGGCAAGCATTTTTTCCAAAATCGACTACTGTCGCCAGATTTTGCACCTAATAAAGTTTATTACAGGGTTATTCGACTGCTTTAACAATTTTTCACAAACAAGCGATAAAAATGTGCTTATAAATAACCAATTGCTATGAAAATATAGCAGTACTGAAAAAAATATCACCTATTCGAAAGCCAATATTGTCAAATGGGATGCCATTTGAACGCTTTTTCATGGTGATAGCGCTACAAAAGCTTTAAATCGACACATTTTTCAGTGCATTTTTTTTTTAACATTAAACCTTCATTGCAATTCCATTAAACAATGCTGCTTTTAGCTGATTTCTGCTTTTATGGCTGTGCTATCTTATTTTAGGCACCTGGCAATGGTGTTCGAAAACCATTTTTCTCTCTATTATTGGTCATTATAAAAGTGTATAACAAAGCAAGAACCGGAAAATATGATCTCTTCACTTGCCGTTCAAGTCTCATTTGCCGCTCATTTAGTTTTCCTTACTTACTTGTTTATTTGTTTGTCCTTCTTTTTTTTGGTTTTCATGTATTCTTTGAATGAAATGTTAATGTTCACTCTCTTTTACAGGCCATAGAGCCTATGTGGGGATAAATGGCATGTGTCTTTGCATATGTTTTCTTTTTAATTGTGAATAAGAATTGTCTTATCTTATGAAAACCATCTTTTATGGAATTTCTGCGCCTGCATTACTAAAACACTGCTCAAAACTATTAACATGAAACTAAAAATAGAAGTTTGAAACATAAATTATAACATAAAAATAAAGAATAATGTAAATCTAGAAAAATTCAAATTTAGTTTAAAAATAAAGGGGAAATGTTAAAGCAAGAATTAAAAATTATACAATAATTTTTACTTATAATCTGCATTTTTTTGCGATTTTTGTTTAGTTTCATTTTATAAGGTTGTTGCTCCTTCTCTATGAAATTAGCCCTTCTGAGAATTTGGCATATCATCTATAGTTTATTTGCAGGGGCGTAATTTGCTATGTGGCAGGGGGCAACTACCCCTCCAAGACATCGTCCACCCCCTCCGAGACCCCAGTTTCATCCAAAATCTAATTAAATTTAATCAAAAAGCTTGTCAAAATTAAGATAAGCCTGCATAATTCAAGCATCAACAGAAACGGATCAGTTTTCTTTAGTTTATATTTCTATAGTACTATATAGTACCTTTATGGTACCAAATAGTCATTTTTCAGTTTTTACAGTTATGTTCATGTGATTTAAGAAAATTGCCTCCAACTTTGCCCCCCCCCCCCAGAATTTTGATGAAATTACGCCATTATTTATTTGGAGGTTTAATGCTTAAAAAGCATGTCTAATTTAGTTTCATATTTATGTCTAAGGCTTTTTTTATATTTAACATTTATTTCTTATTTATATCTAAATGTTATGTTCCTTATATAGTGTATTATTTAGTTTCTTATTTATGTATAATTCTTGTTTTATTCATGTCTAACATTTATTTCTTATTTAAGTCTAAATTTTATGTTTCTTATTTAGTATCTAATTTAGTTACTTATTTATGTTCATTTCTTGTTTTATTTATGTGTAACATTTATTTTTATTTATCTCTAAATTTTATGTTTCTTATTTAGTATCTAGCTTAGTTACTTATTTATGTTTGATTCATATCTTATTTATGTCTAACATTTATTTTTTATTTATCTATAAATTGTATGTTTCTTATTTAGTATCTAATTTAGTTAGCCTACTTATTTATGTTTAATTTTACTACTTTTTTTTAATGTTATTTTTAAATTTACTTATGTTTAAGATTTATTTCTTATTTATGTCTAAAATTTATGTTTCTTATTTAGTGTCTAACTTAATTCCTTATTTATGTTTAATTCTTGTTTTATTTATGTCTGGATTTTCCCATGTCTAATTTTTCTTTAAAGCCATCATTCATAATTCAAAACATGAATTTTTTTTCTGTAAAACGTGTGCAATTTTACGCAGTCTTGTATCAAAGTAGCTCTTAAGAATGTTTTTTTTTTTTTATAAAGAGCGAAATCTGTAAATATTTGTTAATTCAGAAGTTTCCGCCAGAACTTAAGTGGCATGTAAATTAAAGATTAGCGACTTTTAAAGCTGCTTCTAATCTAACCTCCACCTTGTATTTCATAACTTTAATCGTTACCACATTAACGGCTAGTTTTTATTAATTTTTGGTTTGGGAAGTAGAACCCTAAACAACTATTAGCGGAAGCACCTTGCAAATTGTCTGTGTTAGTACATTTTTCTTCTTTTTTAAATCAAGGCTCTGAACTTCAATTATAGGCACCTTCATACCTTTGTGAAAATACTGTCATGAAAATAAAATCAAAAATTTTGGCCATCAAAATTCAAATGCTTTTGTCGAGTTAATGGTGAGCAATTAACAGCTTCCAAACATTTTCTAGCCGTACCCCCTTGTCTTACAAAAGTGTGACTCTTGGGTACGTTTCAGGAAATGCATGTGTCAACATTTAAAAGACCATAGATTTAAATTCATGATCCTCATTTTCAGTTTCAGGAAGAACTTGTTTCACAAAATTAAAGTCTTTCAAAATTATATAAATTTAAGGTTCATGTAATCAAATTGAAAGTTTCGAATACTTTTAATTTCTGAGTAAAGCCCTTCAGAATTTGTTGTAAAAATGGAATGCAGAAATTCCTTCTATAATCGTTTACAAATATTTACCAGGGTTGGTATTTGGATTTCAGGCTATGAGTTTTTTTTTAATGAAGGCTCTGAAACTACAGGGCTCTAAACTACATCCTCTCCTTCTCTTTTGCTAGGGTTATACGATTTCCAGAAGGGAGAAAGGAGAGGGACCCCCCTCCCCGCTTGGAAGCCAACCTCTTTATTAAATTTTAGAGTTTTCTTAATTCGAAGTAAATATAGCGTTTTTTAACGCATTTTCCTACATTTTTACCTTATTCCTCAAGAAAGTCAATGATGCTCCAACTTTGTATGTTTATATTGCTGAAATTATTAAAACATTTATGATGTTTAACTTGTATACAGTGTGTTCATGTTTTTCAAAGATCATGATTGTTAACTGTAAGTCTTTCCCTCTTTCACAAAAGCGTTTCTTGTTTAAAATAAATTGCTTAAAACGATGTTAGTATAAAAGTAAAAATCCACAATTAGCCACATCAATTTGCCACAATTAGCCACCAAAACCACATCTTAGTTGGTGCAAAAATAATGGTTTCAAAGCAACCTCCTGCCGAAAACAACTATTTTAAAATTGATGCACCTCTTTCTTTTAAAGAGAACCTTCTTTTTATTTACTTCTCTTTACCATGCCTCTTTTATTTTATTTTTTGTTTCATTTTTTGCTTTTTTTTTCGAAACTAAAACAAATTTCTTGGGCACATCTGTTATTATGGTAATTCAAAACCTGTTAGGTGACCTGTTAGTTTTAAAGCTTATATTTATACCCTTCTCCGTCCCACACGACAGGGAAATGAGCCGATATACAGTCAGTGAAAAAAATAATAAGGGAAATGTAAATATTTTGGCTAACCTATCCTCAGTACAAATACGAAATTGGAAAACCTAAGAGAAAAACCCAGAAAACTACCACAGAAAACGTGTCTTAATTTCCATTCTCTGTATTTTTCTATTTCCTGTAGGAACAACGCGTTGCACCGTCTCGGAAAAAGAAATTTTGGGAATTTCGGGAAATATAAACTGAACTATCTTGAAGGCTAAATAAAGTATTAGAACATGAATTAGACCAATTGATTGTGCTTATTTAGTTTAACCAGAGATATTTTTAATGCACTTTTTTTTACATAATGTGACATAACAGTTTTTGATTTGTCGCAGCTGAAATTATCTTGCTTTGAAAAAGGGCTTTTAAAAATCTTTTGTCGGAAGATTAAGCTATTGAGAAATATCCGCCGAACGAAACTGAAAAGTTTCCGCCAAAGTGTAAGTGGCGTGAAAATGGAAAATGAATAGCTTTTGAAGCAACGTTTCAATATAACTACCACTTTGTAAATGTCATACAAGTGCCCCCTTTTTAATGAATCTTCCACTTAGTGACATACTTATATTAGATTTTCAAAAGCCCCCCTTCAAGTAACCTCTCATCTGTTACAGGGGCCCGCTCGGATATTGCTATAAAAACAGTCGAGAAGGATGAGACAGCAATCAAGCCATTTGGACTGCGCAGCAGTAGGTAAAGTGGAACATATTTCCTTTTCTTTAAAAACGTTAACCGTTAGGTCAGAGGTCAAACGGTTTGGGTTTTTTCGACATATTTTTGGTTGAGTGTTGACAGTTATTTGAAGTGAACTGAATTTATTGGTTTTATGTCTGTATTTTGAATGAGCATAAAAACACATTCTCTTGGCTTAACAGCTTCCGAAGGGTCCTCCTGAACTAGTTTATTACTAAATGAATATTAAAAAACTAATATTAGGCCAGGGAAATTAGGGTTAGACAACTGTTTTTTTTTCACTGTTTATGGGGACGATTTCCTTGTTTTTTCAATATTTTTAATAAAAAAAAAGAAAGAAAAAATATCGTTTTGGATTCAAAATACAAAAAAAGATTTTTAGGAATTTAGGAGGAAGCATGCCCCCCCCCATAGACGCCAATCACTGATGTATCCAAGGGGTAAGGGGGATCCCCCACCCTCAAGAGTTTTCTGCCGCCCTCACTCCTCGTTTTTTCTTCTGTTTTTTGTTCTTTTTTTAAATAAATTTGCCAATTTGGTCAATTATTGGCGTCCTTGTCACATTCCCCCGCCCCTAGATTTTGCTCTAGATCCACCCCTGACGCCACTGTATTGAAATGAAAAAAACAATAAATAGGCTACATCAACACACGGATATTTAGGGAATGGTCGTAAATGATTAAATTTTGTATCGCCTATGACATCACAGTAAAACGCATTTTTACCCCTCAAACGCATCTTAGGTCCATCCATACCTGAATACCGCAATATTTTAAGATTTTCTTTTGGTAATTTCTAAATTATGAAGTTTTTTGGGCGAATAATTAAAAAAACTTTTTCCACAAAATAAGTTTTTCAAAGAAAATTAAAGAACTCCATTAAACAAAAATGAGCAAAAGTGAAATCAAATAATCTACCAAGCTCGAAACTACCACAAATCAGAATCGATAAATAAATGAAACCCAAAACGAACAGAAATTACAATAAATAACCGAGTCAAGCTCAAAACGAGCAGAAACTAACATAAGTTGGGCGCAAAACCCCTATGCCTTCCCAAGGCCAGAACAAAATTTGAACTTTACTGAAAAAAATATAAATGTTTTTAATTTAATAACTTTAATAAATCAAATAATTTTTAACATTTTGATTACTAAATATAATTATATGTATATTAAACTGACAATGCACATTCATTTGTATTTTTTCAGTAAAGTGCAAATTTTGTTCTGGCCTTGGGAAGGCCTTTGGAAGGGTTTTGCGCCCAACTTATGTTAATTTCTGCTCGTTTTGAGTTTGACTCGGTTATTTATTGTAATTTTTGTTCGTTTTGGGTTTCATTTATTTATCGATGCTGATTTGTGGTAGTGTCAAGCTTGGTTTATTATTTGATTTCATTTTTGCTCATTTTTTGTTTAATGGAGTTCTTTACTTTTCTTTGAAAAATTTATTTTATGGAAAAAGTTTTTTTTTAATTAATTTCTCTTCGTTTTATATTGACATAGTCTTTTCAGGGAAAAAGAAAATAACACTTTAAATCTTTCGTTTTTTAAGACTTTATAGTTTTGCCTGCTATTTGTACGCTGGAGAAAAATTTTTAGAAATTTTTTAACAACATACACCTTTTTAAAAATCTGAACACAAATAATGCTGTTCAACTTAGTTTCATACTAAATCCTCCTCAAAAACGTATTTTCTATCTGGAAATCAACTCCGCTGAACAAAATAGCCATCTCAAATTTTTGAAGGGCGGGGTGTGGGGCACTTTAGGGCGGGGGGGGGGGCTAGTTGCCCTCCAATCACTTTTGACAATTAAAAATAGTACTAGCCCTTCGAATTTCCAATCGAATGACCCTGTTTTGAAGTATCCACAACAACACCTTCTATAAAAACCTTACATGCCCCCAGGGCATAACTTCCAACCTTTGCCCTGAGGGTTTTGGAGGAGTGTCCACCTCAAAAACGTATTTTCTATCAGGAAATCAACTACGCTGAACAAAATGACTATCTCAAAATTTTGATTGGATGTGTTTGGGGGAATGATGGGCGTGCGGGGGGGGGGAGTTGCCCTCCAATCACTTTCGACTATTAAAAAGGGTACTAGTCCTATGAATTTCCAATCGAATGAGCCTGTTTTGAAGTTTCTACGACAAAGCCTTCTACAAGAACCTTATATGTCCCCAGGGCATAACTTAAAACCCTTGCTCTGAGGGTTGTGAGGGAGTGTCCTCCTAAAAATTATATTTTTTATCTTGAAAACAACTACGATTAACAAAAGAGCTATCTAAAATTTTCGTTGGGTTGTGTTTGGGGGAAGGCCTGGGATGGGGGGGGGGGCTAGTTGCCCTCCAATCACTTTCGACTATTAAAAAGGGCACTAGCCACTCCAATTTCCAATCGAATGAGCCTTTCCAAAGTTTCTACGACAAGGCCTTCTATAAAAACCTTATATGCCCCAAGGGTATATCTTACACCCTTGCACTGAGGACTCTGAGGGGGTTATCATCCTAAAAGGCAAAATTTCCAGAACTTTCAACTACGTTGAACAAAATAGATACCTAAAAATTTTGATTGGATGTGTTTGGGAAATTGGTGGGCGTGAGATGGGCGTTAGTCACTCTCCAATCACTTTCAACAATTAAAAAAGGCACTAGTCCTTTCAATTTCCAATTGAATGAGCCCTTCTGAAGTTTCTACGCTTTCAATAAAAACCTTACACGCCCCAAGGCATAACTTACAACCCTTGCCCTGAGGGCTGTGGGGGGAGGGGTTTTCATCCTTAAAGACCTTATTTGCAAAACTTTCAACTACGTTGAATAAAATGGCTATCTAACAATTTTGATTGGATGTGTTTGGAGAAAAGGTGGGCGTGAGAGGGGGGTTAGTTGCTCTTAAATAACTTTCGACTATTAAAAAGGGCAATGGTCCTTTAAATTTCAAATCAAATGAGCCCTTTTGAAGTTTCTACGACAACGCTTTCAATAAAACTTTATATGCCCCCAGGGCGTAACTTACAACACTTGCACTGAGGCCTCTGAGGGGGTTATCATCCTAAAAGACAAAATTTCCAGAACTTTCAACTACGTTGAAAAAAATGGATATCTCAAAATTTTAATTCGATATGTTAGGGAAAATGGTGGGCGCGAGAGGGGCGTTAGTCGCTATCCAATCAATTTCAACTATTAAAAAAGGCACTAGCTTTTTCAATTTCCAATTGAATGAGCCCTTTTGAAGTTTCTACGACAACTCTTTCAATAAAAACTTTATATGCCCCCAGGGCATAACTTACAACCCTTGCCCTGAGGGCTGTGGGGGGAAGTGGTTGTCATCCTTAAAGACCTATTTTCCAAAACTTTCAAATCACTCAAATCACTTTCAACTATTAAAAAGGGTACTAGTCCTTAGAATTTCAATTCGAATGAGCCCTTTTTCAAGTTCTTACGACAAAAATTTCAATAAAAAGCTTATATGCCCCAAGGGCATAACTTTTAATCCTTGCCCTGAGGGTTGTGGGGGAGTGTCCTCCTCAATAATATGTTTTCTATCTGGAAATCAACTACCCTGAACAAAATGGCCATCTCAAAATTTTATTAGATGTGTTTGGGGGTTTGATGGGGGTGGGGGGGGGCTAGTTGCCCTCCAATCACTTTTGAGCATTAAAAAGGGCACTAGCCCTTTGAATTTCCAGTCGAATGAGCTTTTATTCAAGTTTCTACGACAACGACTTCTTTAAAAACCTTATATACCCCCAGGGCATAACTCAAAACCCTTGTCCTGAGGGATATGGGGGAGTGTCCTCCTCAAAAACATATTTTCTATGTGGAAATCAACTACGCTGAACAAAATGGCTATCTCAAAATTTTTATTGGATGTGTTTGGGGGAATGAAGGGCGTGGGGGGGGCTAGTTGCCCTCCAATCACTTTCGACTATTAAAAATTTTACTAGCCCTTTGAATTTCCAATCGAATGAGCCTGTTTTGAAGTTTCTACGACAACGCCTTCTATAAAAACCCTATATGAGTAGAAAGGGGTCATGGTTAAGGTCAATCGATCTGTTGTTGTTTCGCCACGTGTAATGACATGAGGGGTGATTTACATAATCACTCGAGGAATTATCGATTTATGAAACTGGGGGGGGGGGGTGATTTACAAAATCAATAGTGGCAATGTATTGATCTAGTACTAGAGGGGGAAGTGAATTTCCCAGAACTTGATTGCGTAATCGAAGGGGAGAATGTATTGATTTACAAAAGGGGAATTAAGAAACAAACATGGCTTCTTTGATCTTTAGGCTAACCTAACCTGAGAACTTGATTTACATAATCGATGGGGAGAATGTATTGATTCACGAAAGGGGAATTAAGAAACAAACCAGGACCGAGGTGCGAGTGCTCCAGAGAACGTGTAAACATAAGCGGCATTAGATCTTTTCACGGGTAGACAAAGAATAATCACCTACGGAACAAGTACTGACAAAACCACTTGGCCGGCTCACCAATAAGTGGACAATAAGTGCACAAATAAGTGGGAGGAGCTTTTTGTTCGCACCGAGAATGAAGAGCCAGAAATCATCTGCGGTAAACTTACTGGATAATTATATAAACTGTGCTGTAAATGTAATCGAAATATTCAGAGTTTTATCATTTTTTTTCTCGTCTAATTAAAAGATTTATCTCTATTTGAACTGTGATTTGTACGTCATGGAAAGACAGTGTGGTCTTTGAAAATGCCTTCAATGTTTCGCAAGAAAGCTTTAATGGTTATTTCCCTTTAATTATTAAGTGATAGTATTATGGAATTCACGCTGATTAACAGCTTAACACTTTACTGATTAACACTGATTGAGAAACTGTTTTGTATTAATGGTTAAAGTGCAAGCAATATCTCATTTTTTAACTTAATCAGTAATTTAACTCATTTTTTAGTTATGTCCTGCTTAAGAAAATATTTTTGATTTTTAAAAGACAAAATTTATAAAGCAAACTTGTTATACATTCTAAATATTGGACCAAAATAATTGTTGTAGACCAAAGTTTGCTTTGAGGCATTAAAGAGTGCACAAACTGTCTTTTGATTTTGTTCAATATCGTCAACAACACACTCTGAAATTTTCAATAAATTACCATTAGCTTATCCTGTTGTATTGTACAGGCGCCCTTTTGAAAGTATGGATACACATAGAGCTTTTTGATTCAGTTTAATATCTCAATAAAATTTCCTTGAAAGTTACAACTTAATTCCCTAAGCCGTTCTAGGAAAATTGCATATAAGTCATCTTTGGCAACCTCGTTGTCTTGTGATTTAGTTCAATACCCCGCTAAATATTTTCAGGAAATTTCAGCTTAATGGCCATAGTTTTTCAAGAAATATTGCTTATTCGCCCTGTTTTACAACCTTCATAGAGGTAGTGTGTTTTGATTTAGGCCAACAACCCCCTCCCCACAATATTTTCTGGAAGTTTCATCTTACTAACATTAGCTGTTTCTGCAATATATCAGATACGTCGTCTTGATAAACTGGATGCATACAGTGTCCTTTGAATCACATTATTTCATAAAAAGACAAATAGTGTCTTTGAGCATCATTTGTTATGGATTCTAACACTTGGGTCAAAAAAGTTGTTGCAGGTGAAAATTTGCTTTCAAGTTTTAAAGGATGTCTCTGAAGTTGTCTCTGGTGCATTTGGACTACAGATTTATATTTCTTTATTGTTATTGAAAGGCGGTCTTTTTAACGCAAGTGACTGTTTATATCGATATATAGCTTTCCCTTTACAGAGAACATAATAATTACAGTATGTTAATTAAAAAAAATTAATTGTATTTCGTAAATTTCTATATGTTACAAATTATGGTGGAAAATTAACTAGAATTGCATCTTCTGTTCTAGTTAAAAATCTTATCTTCTTCCTAAGTCTTAAAAACTGCTAATGCCTGAATTTCTAAGAAAATATTTCTAATTTATTTTATTAATTGAAATTGGCATACGTAAATTTAATTAATTAATTAGATGAATTCACTTTAATTTAACTAAATTATTTTTCATTTAAAATATCCAATTACTTTGGGGAACTGAAAACTGGAACTGTATCGCATTGAAACTATTTTGTAGGGTCTTAAAAATTGTAAATGAGTGAATTTTTGAAGCACTCTAAATCTATTCTGAGGACTGTAGAAAACGGATTGAAGGGAAAAACCCTAACTAGTTTCTCACATAAATAATCAACGCCATCTGCGTTTTGATTCTTAGAAGAATTTTACAGCTGATAGTTTTAGTTGAAAATATGTCTCTTTGCACTGCCTGTGCCGCTGACAATATTGGCATCTTCTCTTTTTTAATTCATTAAGATTTCACCATTTTCCATTCTATCTACCTATCTATCCACTGGTTAGCGACGCTTCTTGACTAAAAAGGTCATTTCGTTGGCACTTACAAAATTGTAGGAGAGGGGGAGTTACGACTGGTGTTTTTCAAAATATTTTGAAATTTGTTTCAAATTAAACTTGTTTTTCAAAGGTATTTTGAAGTTACAAAAAAGGTGTTTTCCAAAATCTAGGGGAGACGTAATTTTTTTTTAATGAAAATATGACAAAAAAATATCTTTCAAAATTAGGGGGGAGACAATTAATCCCCTCTCTATTTGCTACTCCTGGACAAAAATAAATCCACGGTGTCACTATGTGACAATTTTCTATTTATAATCAACAAGCAAAAAAGAAATTACTCAAAGAACTTCCTGTTGCTATTATTTAAAAAAAGCTGCACCATGTAGGGAAAATGAATGAAAAATGCAAAAATCCTAGAGAATTTATCCAAAAACCACTTACAATTCTTATGAAATCAAGCTGATATTTTTTTGAGATTCTAAAAAGGATTATTCAAAATCTGGGGGAGGGTATTTTTTTTAATGAAAATACCGCAAAAAAGGTGTTTTCAAACTAATTTCTAAATAATTTTCTTCAGAAACGCAGCAAAGCTTTTAATTTGTCTTTTTTTTTCTTGGGTATGCAATAGGCCGCAATTTAATCGATGGTCGGTAAACTTCGTTTAATATTATAGCCGTGAGTAAAATTGTGAGAAATTGATATTAACGGTAGGTTGCCTAAATTTTAAATCTCCAAGATCCATCGTTAATCTGGGAAGAATTTAGAAAATTATATCGAGGGAAAATTGAAATTTAATACCATTTTAAAGTGAAGGAAGGCGTAATACTAGTACCGAGTAATCCCTATAATTATACGAACGTACATATGATTTGTGACTTCAAAGGTGAATTGATGCTTGAATGAATTAATCCATTTGTTTAGCTGTCTCTCTAGATTTGTTATGAAACTTGAAAGTAGGTATCTGCAAATTATTGGGTATGAAAAGGAAATTTGAGGTAGTTTTATCGATCACATGATTGACTATGCTTTGGGAAACCGATTTATATTTATTAATGTTGCAGTGGCTCTGTTTTGGACATGATTTTTGGACTATTGGTTTGGATTTACTGTTTTGTCGTAGGTGATTGGATGGATGAGTAAGCACTTGAACTTTGTTCTAGTGCTCATTTATCCCAGTTACTAAATTAAGAAGACCGATTGTTTTAATTTTCTTGGACCAAGTAATTACCTGTATTACACTATAGACTTACCCTACCTCGGAGAGAACTTCTATCATCATTTCTGCTGGCTGGGAGATGGATAATTGTCATAAATTATAATAATAGATTTTGAACTGTAAATCATCATCAAGGAATCCTTCCCCAGAGAATTATTCAGCATGCCTCCTTGCAGAGCTATATAACAAGTGAAAGTCGTTGCAAACTGTAAAAATTAGGGAAAAGGGTAAATCGTTACAAATTTTAATAGCCCATTCTAAATTATAAATTACCAAAACTATCAAGTGACCCTCCCCCTGAGGAATTTTCCAACATGTTTCCTGCCAGAGCGAATGGAACAAGGGTAAATTTCATTACCCCAACGGTAAAATTTTAAATCATAAGTTGTTTGAACGACTAAAGAATTTTGAATTAATCACTGGAATGTTCAAATTAATTAATTAATCGTCAAGTATTTTCAAATTAATTAATATATTAAGGAATTTCAAATAATGGGAAACTGAAATACATATTAACTAAGTACTAAGAATCGTATGAAGTGATCTTATACAAGTCACACACGTCAATTCGAACGGTGCTATTTGTCATTTTTTAGATTCTTATATTTATTATAATATGATATTCCTATTATAATTGTGTTTCATACCCCTGCCCGATTTACCCTCGGCCACTCCTCCTGAAGGCTTGCTTTTGCGTTTTAAGAACACTTGGAGATGCCCCCCCCCCTGATTATTCTTGATCCTGATGCGAGTTGCTTGACCGTTAAATTTGGCTTTATACTTTTCCTAACTGTCTGTTTACCTTGTGACTATCGAACGACAGCGTCTACGAACTGCAGTATTGCGCAAAACTTGTGCAGTATTGTGCAGTATTGCGAATAAAGTATTGCACAAATCCCGAAACTTTTTGAAGTGACGCTGCTGTCAAAGGACTTCAATGATTTCTAAAACGTATGCGATTTTAACGCGGGCATAAAGAACCTTTTCCTCCATTCTGATACGTTATCTAGGGCTCCACCCCCTCTTATCATTGCAAAGAACTCACTTAATAATCCACAATTCTGATATTGTGTCAGATCTGAATAACGTTATCAATTTAAGCGATCTCAGACCGTTTCTCATCGAAGTGACCACTTCCCACTATTTTTCAATGTGTCTATGAAACTTCAGCAAATTACTTGTGCAAAGCCTAGTATAAATAAGTGGTTTACTGTTAGTGATTGGAAGATTGCAGATATGAAACATTATGTGCTATGACACTTTATGTGCTCACTTTGAATAGCCTACTAGCAATGATCCACATTCTTTATCAACTTCTTCAGTGCTCTTTTTACTTTGGAGACAGAAAAAGCGATATTAATGCTTATTATTATCAAATTATTACTTGTCTTAAACGTGCTGAAGGACTGAACGTGCTGAAGTGTCCCGAAAACTAGAGTGAGAGCTAAAACTCGGAAGTCCTTTTGAGACTTGGATCCTGAATTAAAAGTCATAAAAAATAAAGCTAAGTTTTAGCTTCAAATTTGGGTTTATTACGGCCTAAAAAAGGTGTGGTTATTGATATAAAACCAAAGACAAGACTGAGGCATGAAAAATACCTTAGAGCTATTAGGTATAAGGGCCTTAATTTTTCGAGTTCGCGTAAAGAGAGGACAAACGTAATGAGCCCAGTGAAGGTTGAAAAAGTTGCGGATTCTCCAATTTCAGCGCAAGCTACGGCTGAATATTATTCGTCTAGTTTTTCAAAAGTATGTTCACAATGGGGGTTCAGTATGTTTAATATATTCACTCTTTCTTTAGTCAGTTTTTTCCCAAATATCTACCATCCACGGTTTCGCAGTCTGATGTAATTACCTGTCTTTATCTTCCGTTGAAACTGCTCTTAAGAGAATTAAATCTTCACCTAATGATTTTGATGGGATTTTTGCGCTTCATCTCCAGTCTGGTTGCAAATTTTTTACTTCATCAGCTACTACTACTACTACTAACAACTCACCGCAGCACCAAGCCGTCTAAGGCCAACACAGCTACGCACGCTCCTCCTTCATCCCAATCTACTCAAAGCTTCCCTGTTTACACCCTCCCAGGAAGTTCCCAATTCATTTAAATCTTTCTTTGTAACATCTTCCCACCCCAGATGAGGACGATCTGCTTTCCGTTTAGCCCTAGACGGTTGGCCGAAAAGGACAATCTTCGGCAATCTGTCATCATTCATCCACAGAACGTGCCCTAGCCGTCTCAACCTTTTTTTCATTATAGCCTTAAAAAGCGGGATGGAAGCGCATTTTTCGTGCAGCCTACAGTTGGAAATACGGTCAGTCAGCCGAGCACCCAGAACACCTCTATTATCCTATCTGTTATCCCAAATTAGCTAAGCACGTCTGTTGTACCCGATCCCGATAACTTTCTATATAGCACGGTACCTTCGGTTCTTAAAAAGGTGAATTTCCACTTAATTGTTCGTCTTACTGACCTTCATCCGTATACTCCAGGGATTAGTTTTGGAGAAAATTTGTTTGGTTTTCAGCCTGAGGTTGTTTCCATTCACCCTCATCGAATTCCCTTTCCCCTTCTTTTGGATGATTCTAGAAATAATCACACTAGGATGGATGATAGACTATCTATGAACGAGTGAAATGAATTATGTTTACATAGTTCTGCAAAATTAGCCATGGTTAATCAGAATAAAGCCAAAGCTGGCAAAGCTGGCTTAACTTTTTCGGAATTGTTTGAACATGATTCAGTTTACTTGTTGATAGTCATCATCCATCCGAAGGCATCTTTGTCCCCTTTATATTTTTATAGCCTTTGATTCTATTAACCCTTCTCAGCTATTTCACCATCTGCTCACGAAGGGGATCTATCTCTTTATCATTTTAATGCCGAAGTATTCATAATTCTCATCTTTTCTTAAAGTTAAAGTTAACCATTTGATTTTTGAAAAAAAAAAAAAAATACCATTTCGGCTTAGACATAATTATTTTATTATTTATCATCATTACCGTTATTATTAGAAAAATATTTTTGAATTGATACTATTTATTACAATTTTAATATTTGATTGCTATCATCATTAATTTTATTATTATCATTATTATTATTATAAGTATCAATCAGTTATTATTATTATTTAAATTATTATCAAAATGTGCGAGTATGAAGTGTTTTTTTTCTTTATTAAATCATGGCTTAACTTATAATTTCATTATTTATTTATTCTTCTTATTAATAATTATTTTCAATATTATTCTATTATTTTTGTATTATATTTTATCATTATTAGAGGGATAGATTTTATTACTATGATCGCATAATATGATTATTATTAGTATTTATTTTATTATTATTATTAATAATATTACTAAAGTATTTTGTCCTGTCTAGCTAATCATTACTTGGCGGCTACTCTAAATTTTGTTCGGTGACATGGAAAATATTGTTGGTCAAAGACTTTGCTGACGGAGTGGAAAATTCATCTTATTTATTGCTTTTTAAGTTCTGTAAATCCATCAAGAAAAAAAGAAAAAAAGAGGATGAACCTCATTTATAAAAGGATGTCGTTTATGCGATGGCTATTGTGTATAGACAAAGAATAGACAAAGATCTTGGCATTCTCTTTTTTTATATCCTGTTTACAATTAAAAAAAAAGAAGTGAAAAACCTTTTCGGTGGCCTGAACCATGTGATTAATCTGGGCATTGTTAATAATGAACTAAGATTGGGTAATTTGTAGAGGGTGCCACCTTTCAGGAATTATATACACCATGTGGCGCGTGTGATCCATGACGGAATTGTGACACGCGTTGCGAAACTGTATGGCGCAAGGGTGCTCAGAGATGTAAATCAGGTGGCGCGTATCATCTGTGGTGGAAGTAAGCTAAGACTGGCGAAACTATGTGGCACAGCAGGCGTTCTGATATGTACACCAGTGGGGGAAAAGCGAGTGCCCCTGGGATAATTTGATAAACATGCATTGTTAATTACTGGCATACATGGGGCAGCTTGCTTGATCCCAGGTTTTACAAAATAGTGTTAACCATTTTAGGAATCTTCTATAGTGTCCAAACATTATTCTAACGACAAATTAATCACTCGATCTATAAACCTGATAAAACTTTTCATAAATCATGAAAGAAATTCTTCCCGAAGTTTGGTGAAGTCGGGCAGTAAGATAATAATTATCCACCAAGGAATCAAAACTAACCAATAAGGTGATTCTAAAATATAGGTTAATGCATAAAATACTATGTCCGTCTTAATAGTACCAAGGACATTAAAATTGCAAAATTCCCCCCTTGACCCATGTTAGGTCCAATCATGCAACAATTTGCAATTTCTCTTTTGTTTCAAAATTATGAAGATCTTAGGGCCGCACCACATTTTCGTCAGTGTTGCCGCGTTGAAGCTTGAAAATAAGTTAGCAAAACTAGTTAGTTAAGTTTCACAATGGTTTTGTCAATAAAATTCAAACATTAACCATGTGTTGATCCCAAAGACAACTTCCCCTTCAAAGGTTAACTAATTTTCTTAAGGTGCTTTGCGACATGTGTTAGCAGGGGCTGATCCAGGAATATTTCTAGGGGAGGGCGCAAAATAGGTTGATCCGACAAACTTGCGTTAGGAGCAAGTTTAATTAACGCAAACTTGCGTTAACTAAGTAAATTACACTACTTTAGACTACGTTAGGGGGTGCGCACCCCCCTCGCCCCTCCCCTGGATCCACCACTGTCTGTTAGTAGCTTATTTTTGTTGATTGTTATCCCACATTACTTTTTTTTCCTACCCGTTACTGCCAAAATTTTATAACTGAATATGGAGGTCGTTTTTTTTTAAATTAAATTCCCGGTTTTTCCTAATTCTAAGATACCCAATGGTTGCGTAAGTTTCCACTTAACCGATTCAAACAATCAGTTTTCATTTTCACTGTTCTTGCTCTTCATGGTTTAAAATCTGTCTCCCTGCAATGCCCGACAGAAACAATCCAATTTCAGCAAAACAGCTTTTGAAGAAGTTTTTAGGCTTATTTTTAGCTGATATATGCCATTAGTTTAGCCTAGTCCAATTTGTTACTATCGGTAAACCTAAAAGCTGACTAATTGGGGCAGATTCTGTGTATCGAATATTCAATTCATTCAGATTGCGTAAACTCATATTCAAATATCTATGTTCGAGTTACATAATCTTAAACTATAATAGACAAAAGAAGCACTAATCGTCCAGGGGACGTCTTTAAGTTTTCTGAGCCTAATTAATGGGTTAAGCAGAAAGTTTCACAACCATATATTTTGTAAAAAAAAAAAACATAGTAAAAATCGTAAATTCATTTGGTAGCGAAAATGACCTACATATGCAAGTATGCCGCTGTTGGTAGTAGCGGAAAAAAAAGAAGAAGAAGAAGAAAAGAAACATGGGGGAAAAATCAGCAAAATATAAGCTAAAACATTTTGTGCCAAATAGCTTAAGAACGTGTGGCTTTCCTTTGAACATGATTTTGTCTTTGAGGATCAATAAGTTGTTATGTCTCAGTTTTTACGTGCGAAAAGTGTTAGAAAATATAAATAACGGTTCAACGTTGCAACACCGACAATATGTGGTACTGCCCAAAACATCATAATTTTATGCAACCAAAAAGAATGCTATTGGAATTTTAGGCATAAATAGACAAAAGATGGATTTAGGGTGCAAAAATCATTTTATTTTCATGTCCTGACATATAAGGGGGGGGGGGCGGAAGGGCTAAACTTAGAAATCTATATTTTGCTTAAAACCCCCTTCTCATACCTCTGCCTTACAAATTAAGCTTTTAGATGTATTAATATATGAAATGCGGGGTTTAACCAAAGTTAAGTTTTAAATCGGAACCGCACCCGAAGAAAATTCCCTACCTAGGTGTGGGGGTGTCAATTCACGAAAATGTGGGGGTGGAGTAAAATGTATTTTCCAAAATATAGGAGGGCAATCTAGTTTTCTATCGATTTTTTGAATGAAAATGCCGAAATAAGTATTTCTTAATGTAAATACCAAAATAGGTATTTTTTAAGATCTAGGGGAGCCCCCTGTCCCCCAATTGACATGTCTGCCCAGCTGTTGGTCAGTCAAATTGTAGTTTATGCGTATTGTGGTTTAAATTCTCTTTTAATCATCTTAAGAAAGGCAGTAACTACTATAGCTTCTAAACGATTCATTTCAATGCTATTAAACGACCGCAGAAACTGATAAAAACATTAAATCAAAGCAGTAGGTCTTAATTACAGTCCCATAAGCTTTTACAGAAATAGTTTGCTCGCGTGTCGCGTGAATATTTTCTTGGTGAAAATAATTTGATAGTTACAAGTATGGATACCGTAACAGATGGTATAAAGCGTGCTACTCAGTCATAAACGAGAAAGACTGAAAGATTCAATGACTGGAAGTAAAAACCATTCCACTGAATTAACTAAAAATCCCTATTTATGATTAGAAATAATTTTAAAACAGAGGAAGTGGTCGCTTAGGGATTTACACCCTCTGTCAAGCTTTATTGCTTTGTAAGGGATTTATTATCCGTTGTCCATCAACCCTTATTTTCTACGCCTGTAATAAAATTTGGTTTGAATTTAAGCTGATGACTTTTTTATACTTCAACAATCAAGGAAGTCGTCATTCAAAGCTTGACGTTTACGATGTTTGTGACATTTATGAAGTATGTAAAATTCTACGAGTAATCCCTTAGTCTACACAGCTCCTTTTTTTAGGGGGGGGGGTAAACGATTGTATTATGGAGGGAGAATACATAAAGTGTATTTTTAAGCCATAATGTCCCCCTATTCATGGTGATTCTTTTTCAAAAATTCCACAAGAGTCCACCTTGCCCCCCTCTTTGAAGCAATCTGACCAGAACTTGCGTAACAAGCTTTGTAGTTTGAATTCAAGCTGGTGACTTTATTTATTCTCCGACAATCATGGGGGTCCTGATTCAAAAGTGGACGTTTAGGATGAATGTAGAATTTAAAAATAATCCCTAGGTCTACACAGTTCCGATTCTCAGCGGGGGGGGGGGGTCAGAGGTAAAATAATTTTCCTTACTAAGTGGGGGAAACCAAAAGTGTACGTTTGGGCCACAATTTCCAAACACTTATGGTGATTCCTACGCAAGGAACTCTACCCTATCCTTCTCTTTACATTAGTCTGGTCAATACGCCTGTCAGGGTTCCAATTTAATGGGGTTTTTTTTTCGTAGATCTACGGATCACTTACGGAAAAAGCGGAATTCTATTGGAAATTTCATATAGCCAAGGTCATATCAAGGGGAGGGGTTAGGGGGTTTCAACCCCCTCCCCCAAACTTTTGTCCGACTCGTAAAAACGTAACAAAAATGAATATAAACACATTTGTTTGCGTTTTTGAAGATTTTTTTGCATTCCATTTAAAAGATTTATGATGTTTAAAAATTTGCAAAATAGTACAGATAATCTCTAGGTCTATATACTTATTATTTGAAAAAAAACTACGTTTTCTAAAGAGTTAAAGAGGCTGAGTCACAAGTTCGAACCTTAAAACGTACAGGGATTAGGAGGTGCAGTTGGGGGGCTGCCACCCCCCAAACCCCCGCTTCCGTATATGAAAGCTCTTTCGCTCTTTACGCTAAAGTTTGACTTTCTTACAACTCTTTTTTTTAAACAATAAAAACTTTAGCGTAAAGAGCGAGGCGTTGAGGAGGGCACAGCCCATTTCATATACGAAAGCGGGGGTTTGGGGGGTGGCAGCCCCACAACTGCACCTCCTAATCCCTGTACGTTTTAAGGTTTGAACTTGTGACTCAGCCTCTTTAACTCTTTAGAAAACGTAGTTTTTTTCAAATAATTTCTGCAGGTTTTGTACAGTTTATTACTTATTTAACTCTTTAGAAAACGTAGTTTTTTTCAAATAATATTATCAAAGCAGTGGAGACTTACCTGTAACCTGAAGGCCGACTGTGATATTCTTCTGGAGACGACTGTTGAGCCGAAGGACTTAATAGATTGGATTTAAAAAAGAAACTGAGTTTAATTTTTAAACTTTAAATTCAATATAAACTCAACGCCTCGCTCTTTACGCTAAAGTTTTTATTGTTTAAAAAAAGAGTTGTGAGAAAGTCAAACTTTAGCGTAAAGAGCGAGGCGTTGAGGAGGGCACAGCCCCTTTCATATACGGAAGCGGGGGTTTGGGGGTCGGCAGCCCCCCACCAGCACCGCCTAATACCTGTACGTTTTACGGGTCAAACGTTTAACTGAGCCTCTTTAAAAGCCCCCAACTGTGCCTCCGAATCCCTGTACGTTTTAAGGTTCGACCTTGTGACTCAGCCTCTTTAACAGCCCCCCAACTGTGCCTCCTAATCCCTGTACGTTTTAAGGTTCGACCTTGTAACTCAGCCTCTTTAATTCTTCAAAAAACGTAATTTTTTTCAAATAATTTAAAAAAGAAGCTGAGTTTCTTTTTTAAAATTTAAATTAAGTATATAAAAAATTTCCTCTGAAGGGAACTTGAACACAGTTCTTCCGCCTGCCAGTTTGTAGTAATGACCACTGTAATAAAGGGACGCCACTTTTCTTGTATTTCTAGTGTGTGGAATCTATTTTTGACGCAAGCAAATCCCCACAAAACTTGATATTTGGTTTTTGGAAAACAGGGAAGGAGTGATCGGATTGAGCTGAAATTTCGAGGAAAAGCTTTCAAGCCCCACGAAAACTTATCTTCTAAATTTCAACCCGATCGGACAACCTTAAAGGGAGGCTGTGGTGGGAAAATTTAACATGGGCTCTTATAGGAAAAAGATTTTTGTCGTATATGTAAACTCAGGGGATAATTTTTTCGGTCTGAAAATATCAAAATGCCCTAACAGGTCAAATTCCGCTTCGAATGAGTCCTCATTCACCCGGATCCATTGCCAACTGTGACCTGTAGGCGTGACTAGTAAAAAAAAAAGAGAAATGAACATTAAGTGGTTATATCTGGTTTTTGAAAAACAGGGAAGGAATGATCTGATTGAGCTGAAATTTCGAGGATTAGCTGCCGGGCCCTAGGAAAGCCTAACCTCTAAATTTCAGCCCAATCGGACAACGTTAAAGGGGGGCTGTGGTGGGAGGGTCGAAACTTCCGGCCCAGTTTACCCCATGAAGATAAAGTCGGAGGAGGATGAAATTTTGCACGTTTCTTAGTTTGAGCTTGGGCTACAAAATACGATCACCGCCGTCTCTCTGCAACCTCTAGGACCGGAAATCGCTTAACATTGTGGTGGGTCGCCTCTTTAAAGAGGCACAAGTGTGCCTCCTTGATGACACATAGGTGGGTTTGGGAGGTGCTGGAAAAGGTCAAATGTATTTCTTTACAGGAGAACGGGACGGGCTGAAACATCCCTGTGTTCTTTTCTTGGGTCAGTTTAAACCGAGAATTATGACTGTAGTTACGCTTTCAATTTCAACTGTAGTTACAAGAATTTTTTTTTTAGAATTTAGGAAACGAGCCTGATGCACGAAAAGAATGTCACCAAAGTGAAAAACAGAGTACACTGCTTGAAGTCGTCATTGTCAAAAACCCATGAACAGATGTTAAGAACTGTTAGTAGGGGCTGACAACCCATAATTTGTAGACCCATCATCTTTCAAGAGTAGGGTCTGCAATATAATGGAGATCGGGAGGATGAAAGATCAAGGAGGATCAAAAGGTGGATCAGGAGGATCAAAATGTGACGTTAATATGATGGTTCCTCTTTAGAGAATAGGTTACTTTTGGTTTTAGTGATTATCTGTCAAGTGGGAATATGTTATTTACGACTTTTAGACGTAATAGTCATAGTTTATTGGGATTTTTTGGTAAAAGTTGCGAAGGATTCCATGCTATTCCCCTTTTTTAAGAAATCTAACCAATGCAGTCTAAATTCTGTAGTTCTATTTTAAATATATATCTTCCGACCTTAAACTCTGTGTAATCTGCTTCAAAATTGGAGAGGTTTAACTCATCTAAATACCGACTGTACGACAAAAGCCTGGAAATCTGAATATTTACACTACCGGTCATGCTTTGTGAGCAGCATAGTCTGCATTGCATTTCTGCCTTTTCCCTCTCTCTCATTCTTTTCACCTATTTCTGCTTCTGAATTTAAATATATTTCAGCATGTTTGAACAGAAGATGGTAGCTTTTTTAGTCCATCCCCATATAAGAAGCTTTAATTAAAAATTGCACTCTTTCTGCAGCAAAATGATGGAAATTAACCTTATGTCAAACGTTTGTTGAAGTCTGAAGCATTGGGAAATAGTCCGGGCAAGCTGCAAGTGCCCTCTGAATCCTATCCGCTTCCACCACAAATATCCCTTCTCAGTGTTTTTCTCGGTTAGTCAGAAAAAACTGTATCAGCAGTCTATTATGATATTTATGCATCAAAATGACATAATTTCAAACGTTTTTTGAAGTCTTAAGGATCGGGAAATAGTCCTGGCAAGCTGTTTAATGCCTAATGCTTTCTGAATTCTACTTCTGCATTATCTTCCTCTGTCAAGTCAGAACTAAAGTTTGGTAAGAATTCATGATTTTAGAGATAATGATCTTTTTTATTTTTGTGTATTTTCTCATTTTCTTTCCCTTTTCTGCGTTTGAACCTAACTTTATTTTTCTATGGTTGAACAGAAGCTGGTGATGTTCTGTTTATTCTTTCCCCATTGGGGAAGTTTTGATTAAAAAGGCCGGTATTTTTGCAGCAAAATGATAGAAATCAACTTCTATCAAACATTCCTTGAAGTTCAAAGGATTGGGGAATAGTCCTTGAAAGCTTTTCAGTTCCATTTGAATCCCATCTATGTGATGTTGTTTTTCCTTTGATGCCAGCAATAAAGTTATTTTGAATGAGCCAAATTTCAAATTGTGTTCTTGCGACAAAATTATCCTAAAACTTAGAGGAAGAATATTAAATCTCAATCTGTGTGATATGAGATTTAAAGTTTCAATGGAAGAATTTGAAAATACTTTCTCCAAAATATTTACGGCAATCCTTATGCAGCAATTTTTAGTTCGACTCTTGAAACTGGTGATGTCTTTTATTCTTCTGCAATCTGTTAAGTTCTTATTCAAATATTTGCAGCAGAAACTTAGAAACAAAATTTCAATTTGGCAATTAGTGTGAAATTTAAAGTCCAAAATCTTTGTATAGTTCTACTGCTACTACTACTACTGCTAATCAAGTCAGTGCAGCACTGAGCCGTCTGAGGTTAACACAGCCAAGCATGCTCCTCCTCCGTCTCTGTTCTCGTTTCTCTTAAATCTTTCCTTACGACATCTTTTTGGCCGTAGGTGGTTTGCCGACTAGGACAACCTTTGGCAATCTGCCATCCTTCGTCCGCAGAACGTGCCCTAACTGTCTCAACCTATCTCTCATTATTGCCTTAGAAAGCGGCATTGAACCACATTTTTCGTACAGCCTACTTTTTGAAATACGGTTAGTCAGTCGGGTACCCAAAACAAACGGTAGGCAATTTCTCTGGAAAACCTCTAGCAAATCTTCCTTTGTTTTTGTGGAGCGCCCTTGCTTCAGAACTATACTTGACCACTGTCATCACTGTAGCTTTCAATTGATACCTATGCAGAAAATAATGGAATCAGCCTGAAACCCTTAATTTTTGTTGGCTAACGATATTCAAGTTTAGCTGTTGGGGGTGTACTTGTTCAATTGTTTTCTTATTGGAAAGATAATAATAATTAATGTTTGCTTTTTTGTGCAAAATAGTGCTTTACTCGCGTTGAGTGGCCTGTGTTAGTGAAAAGGTCTCTGATAGCTATTTTTTATCGGTTGCTTCATGTGTCTGATGTGATAGAAAAAGAAGACAAAAAATACAAACAAGAGCACCCAAAGCAGAGGTCAACCCACCTGAAAGACCAAAAAAGATAGATTTTTGCAGCATTCGGCACTACATGGCACTTGTCTGACAATTTCAGTCCAACACTTAGACTCTCCTAGAATTTTTGAGAACTTACCTTACCCCTCCTCCCATGTGAAAAATTTTCTTGGTAGCTTCTGAATTGGATAAGAAATTTCTCTGCCAGAATCAATGAGTCCCCAATTCTGGCGATGAGAAACAGTGAGTTCTAGGTATAGTCAGCAATAATAAAATCTTTACCACAATCTCCGTGATCGAGATGACATTTCAAAATCTTAACTATTGGCAAAATGTCTCATTGGACACCTTCTAAAGACAGTTTACTATAACCTCCTCAAGAGGTGTAAGGTCAATTGACCAACTGTCACTATATGTCAATAGGAGGCAGGATCGGATTGAATAGGTATGGAGTCCGACAGCTAACTATAACCTCCTCAAGAGGTGTAAGGTCAATTGATCAACTGTCACTATATGTCAATAGGAGGCAGGATCGGATTGAATAGGTGCGGAGCCCGACAGTTCACTATAACCTGCTCAAGAGGTGTAAGGTCAATTGACCAACTGTCACTATATGTCAATAGGAGGCAGGATCGGATTGAATAGGTGCGGAGCCCGCCAGTTCACTATAACCTCCTCAAGAGGTGTAAGGTCAATTGACCAGCTGTCACCATATGTCAATAGGAGGCAGGATCGGATTGAATTGGTGCGGAGCCCCATTAGATTTTTTGCGGGGCCCTCTCTATATATTAAACATTTAGAAATCGAATATGTCTGCATTTGTTTATGTACATAAAGCAGTTCACGTACGCAGTGCAAAATCTCTAATGTAGGACAATTCTAATTGAATTCAAAAATTTTGATATTAACCTTTACGGGTATCAGTTTCTATATTATAAAGTATATATTATATAATAATAAACAAATTAATGTCTCATTCCACAATGCAAACTTAACATAAATATACTTTTAATTATTTGAATGGGGCCCGATTGGGCCCAATCGCTCCAATTGCCCTTTATCTGGCCCTCAGAGGAGGTCAACTTTTAAAGTGATACAAGTGTCTGCAGGGTGTATCTGCAATAAGACAAAATCAGGCCACTGCTGAGGGTGCCATATTTTCGGACGTCATACGACAAATTTTGGCTAGGTGGTGGTGCAAAGTCAAATCGAGGTCCGAGTGTATGTGTAACTGGCCATTATAGGTGTTATAGACTAAGCAACAATGGGGAGCGAATTATGTCATTGGGGAGCAACAATGGGGATTATGTCATGAGGAGCAACAATGGGGAGTGAATTATGTCTAGTTTTGACAGCAAATTTTAGTTTTTTAGGGTTAAAATTGTGGAGAGCAATTTGAACCTGCCGTAAGACACCAAAGACAAGGTAAAAATATTTTCTTTACAACAATTAGTTTATAGAACGCCTTTAGGTTCATGCTGTAACCAGTGCTATAAATATCCGTTTGACAAGAAACAGAAAGAAAAATTAAGAGATGCCTCGCTTTGAATTAGTGCAATCAAATTTCTAGTAGCTAAAGTTGTAAACCTGGAAAACCTCGCTATGCTTCTCATCCTCCGCATAAGAGGGGCGTATATTAGAACACTTTTGGTTGTAGACTTTAACCTACTTTACAACTCTTGGTTTTAAAAAAAATAAGAAATATAACGACTATTGAATTACCACAACCAACTTCTCAACTGCTAAAACACTACACTTGGAAGAGCTCTGCATAACATGGAATTTCTTTTTAAATATATGAAGGGATTGCCCCCCCCCTCGACACCTTGCTCTTCACACTAATTTTTTTTTTAACTTTTAAAAAAGTGTCTTATTCAAATTAAACGGTCCTTTTGTTTCTAGAGTCGTTGTTAAGAAAATGAACAAACGGTCAAACTTTAGCGTAAAGAGCAAGGTATTGAGGAGGGGGGCAACCCCGTCGTATACGGAATAATTTCTTTTTGTTTTAAATTTTAATTTTGCCCGTTACTTTTAGTTGAAAAAACTTAAATTTCTGATCATTTTTGTTATTTAAGATCTGATCGTTTTTCAAATAATCCTGGTAAATCCGGCCCCCTAAATGAAAAATTCACTTCCCTCACGGTAAAATCCTCCATAGAAAGCTCTTCTCACGTAAAATACCCCCCACCGTAAAGTTTCTTCCAGAGAGTTTCATCCTTGCTGACCCCCCCCCCCCCTTCCTGTAAAATCTCTTGCAAACGAATCTGCCTAAAAAAATTTCCTCGGCATGCTTTCATTTGAAAGCATGCTCGAGAAACCCCACCTTCTGTGGAAAATTTTCCTGGCCCCCCCCCCAGTGGGAAGTTGCTGTCGCAGAAAATTCCACCATTGAGAATTTCTCCTGCAGAAAATTCTCCTATGGATAATTCGTCTCGCGGAAAAAAACCCCTCCCCTTCCTCTGAAAAATCTCCCAGACGATTCCATACCCGCTGAAAATTTCCCCCGCACAAATTCCCCGGGATATCTTCACGTAAAAGATTGAGTTGACAAAAAGAAAGAAAGAAAAATAAAAGAAAGACAAAAAATTTCGTATAGAAATTCTGTCAAATCCCCACAGTGTATAATTTTCCCTGGAAAATTCACCCCTGTAAATTTATTGGTCACAGAAAAATCTCTCCATGGATAACCACCCCCAGCAGAAATCTCCCCTCTGAAAAATGTATGTATGCTTCCCAATAAAAATCAGGATATTGTACGTATACAATGGGCACATTTCATAACTTACAGACCTTTCTCCAGGGTCTGTGGGGGTCAAGTCACCCCCAAAGACATAGTAATTGGATCTTTCAACTATGCTGAACCGAATGGATAACTCAAAATTTTGATCAGATGATTTTGGGGAAAAGGGGCGTGGGAAGGGTGCTATTCGCCCTCCTGGCAGCCTGAAACCTCTAGAGTAGGTTCTCTGATACGCTGAATCCAATGGTGCAAATTTTGTTAAGATTATTTGACTTCTGGGGGTGTCTGACCCATTTTTTGAAAATCAGGTAATGTTTCTCAGGCCCATAGCTTTTGATGGGTAACACTAAACTTAATGAATCTTATATATTTGGAATTATCATAAGAAGCCACTTCTTTTGATATATCTATTGATATCAATTTTTTTTTTTAGTTTCGGGTACTATTGAGCTGTGTCGCTCCTTACTTACAGCTGGTTACCACGAACTGTTTGAAAAACCGAAAAGATCTAAAATAGTATTATCCTTACCAATGAAAAAGACTCTGTCTATCAAAAACAAACTGAGATTAATTTAAGAAACTTATTCGATAGAAGAATTTACTCAAAAAAAAGCAAAAATCTAAACTGAACCGAAAATGAGCAGAAATATAGTCAAATAATTTTAGCAAGCGTAAAACTACCATAAATCACCATGAATAAACAGATAAAACTCAAAACAAACAGATATTACAATAAATAACCGAGTCAAATTCAAAACGAGCAGAGGAGTAGGACTGGTGCACCCGTGCCTTCTAAAGACCAGAACATATCACAATATGTTTAGTATACAATCCTTTGTTTTTCAGTAATCTTGGTTATGATGGTGATTGTTTTCCGATCTTATGAGAAATAGAAATAAATAGCTCAAAATAAGGATTGTTTTCAGTAAAGTGCAAATTATGTTCTAGTATTTAGGAGGCATGGGGGACGGTAACCCTATTCAACTAGTTATCTGCACAAATTCTGAAATTCACAAAAGGGAAGAAACTCAGCCATTTAGTAAATATAACCAAAAACGAAGAAAGATTAAAATGTATATAACACAAACCGTAAAAAAAAACACAGATAAAACTAGAGATGAGCAGATTAAACCTATTAGCAATAGAAATGAGCAGAAGGATTCAGCTCGAGCTTAAAAAAAAAACATACTACAAATAAGAGTGAGACAATAGCCCCCCCTGATCTTCTAATTGCCAGATGGTCATTAACTTTTGTTTCACTTAAAATTTATGATTTTTAACAGTTTATGAAATTTTTTTCACAAATTTTATGTTTCCACATTAAATCATACTCCTTGAAATAGTTATTGATTTCGGTTAAGCATAAATTTCATGCTTTAAAGAGTTTTTTAGAGGAAGGGTAACTCTATTCTTGTTTTTTTGGGTCTTATTTTTAAACCTTGATTAGCTTTCAGATTTTATTCTATCGTTTATTTATATTATAATAAATAAAGGGCACACTTCTGGACAAATAAATTGTTTTTACCAAACCACAAATGGTGCTCTTGTTTTTAGAGGGCTTAGATGTTGGTTGCGCCGTTATATTTGGGGTAATTTTTGTGTATTTAAGTTTGACTGGAAAATTCATTTTAATTTTTGTTTGTTTTAGTTTTCATTTATACATCAATAGAGATATCTGTTATTTTGATGAACTCATTTATTTTTATTTTGTTTATTATGGCATAGGGGATGTCAAAGGAAGCCCTTCTTTCGAAATCTAAGGGGCAATTGCCCCCTTCCCCCTTCCAATTGACACACTTGTTCGTTATAGGCTTAATTTATTGAGGAGTAGCAATTTCTGTATATTTTAATTTTTAATTGCTATTTGACTTTCTGGGGCGCCAATTCAGGAAACTGTAATACATTATAAAACAGAAATTACAGTAAATTACTAGAACAATCTAAATCTAGATCAGGGGAAGGTAATTGCCCCCCCCCCGGTTGACTATTTCTGTGGTCCTATTTCTAGTGTTTTAGATTTTAATATGTCTCTTTACTATTCTTTGAAAAACCTTGTTTAATTGATTTATAGATATGGTTTCATCGTTATGCTTTCAATTTGTCTATTGCACACTAAACCGTCATTTATATATTATTCATTTGCTTAGTTATCATTTCTAAATACCCACCTTTCACTAATTATCCTTTCAAATCGAGCTGGTAATTAGAATAGTTTATCAATGACATTTGGGCACTTTTGCAGGGTTGTGTGTGTTTTGGCAGCAGTAATGAACCAATTTAGAAGTTGTTACCGCTCCATAAGTTCTGCCGGAAACTTTAAGAAAAGAACTTTAGATTGCAAGTTTCAGATTTGAATGTTCGGAAGGGACTACATTATTTCATCAAAGGGGCCAAAACAAATAAAATCTCTGTTTGTAATGTATTAGAGTATGCCCTATTCATCATATCTAAAAATAGATTGCCGAAATTAGATTGCTCATTTGTAATTTTTCTCATGTTTTCTTGTGTTTTCCAAATAATTTGACTATTTTTCGTTTTTTTGAGTTATCACCCGCCCGTAAAAAAAGTTAGTGTGTGTGTCTGGACTAATGCATATCATCCTTATTATTTGTATTTTCATCATTTGTTTTATCACTCATTATATTGTTACCACGTTTTATATTATTATCACTTAGAGGGGTACCAATTCATGAAAACATAGGGAAGATATTAAGAATCTTCACTATTCTGTTACGCAGATACAAAAAAGAATTTTTCGAAATCTGGGGGCGAGGCGAACATAAAAAACAAAACCCTAAATTTAAAATAGGCTAATAAATTTTGTTACCTTTTCACTGTTGCTTCGAGAAGGCTATTTTAAATTTAGTGTTTTGGTTTTTGAGGTTTGTTTTGTTTTTATTTTGTCCTTAGGGCTTTTGCCTGTTTTTTTTTTTAATTCTTTATTTACTTTTGTGCACTGAGACAGAGGCGAGCGGAGGTCTTGACACAGGGGCGGATTCAGGATTTTTTGAGGGGGGCTCAAAATAGGCTGATCCGATAAAATGCGTTAGAAGCAAGTTAGCGTTAAATAGGTAAATTACACTACTTTAGACAACGTTAGGGGGGCGCCCCCTGGATCCGCCACTGTCTTGAACGAAATATTCGCGTAGTTATCCTTCCCTATTTTACTGGCTGGAAATATTCTTGCCTTTCTTCTTTGCAATATTCTTTTTTCCAGTTTGGTTTTAGGAATTATTTATGAAAATACCATAATGCTTTTTTCTTCTTTTTTTTCAATGCAGAGGCAGCTGAAGCCCCTTATCATTTACTGTTTGATTTTGGCTTACTTTGTATATCACTAATCTAGCTATAAAAAGAGCGAAACGTGGATAAACCTTTTGTAGGGCCACATTTGGCGCATCTCAATTCTAAAACAGCACAAAAAAGGTTGGAATTAGGTAGCGTTGTCTTAATTATAGACTGCGAGAGCTTCCATCTACTTATAAAACTACTTTTCCACTATGTTTTGGAGATAATTATTTGCAATGCTGCCTCTATGTAATTATGATTTTAGAATGCACGTCATGCTCTCTGCATTTCAATTTTTGCTGTAATTAGTTACTGTATGTAATAAGGTAATAACAATTGAATAAAGAATTGAAATAAAATTGTTTAGTGACGAAGAACCACAGACAGGCAAATCACATAATAAAATAAATGCTTATTTTTGGTCATGTTTCGGTTTCCTTGGCCCATTGAGTAATTATAATTCTTGACTATCAAGCGTAGCGTATTAAGAAGCGGCTCATTTATTATTCCCATTAAATAACTATAATTTTTAATTTCATATTTGGGTTATTAAGGGGCGCCACTCTCATAATAGAAGCACCCCATTTTATGCATGTGCTGTGCTCTTGTAAAAAAAAACTGCACACAATTTTTGTCAGAATTTCTTAGGCTTTTGCAGGATAGGAGCGGCGAAAAATTATTCTACCTTATACCTCAGTCCAAACGCTTTGTTTCACTGTAAAAGCAGCTAAAAGTACAAAAAAAAGACGAATCTAAAAAGGGTGTAATCTATTTTAACGATTTTGCTGTAAAAATCATTTGCTTAAAAAGGAAGAAACTTGAAATACGTGCGTTTCATTTACCGTCAAAGCTAAAGGCCCATGCTGTTACTAAAGACAAGCGACATATTTCAAACGCTATTGCGAGGCAATGGTAATTTTTGGTAAAGTATCAAGGACAGCAAAATAAAAATAAATTATGCCCCCGATCCGTTTTAGGTCTATTCATGCATGATAACCCCGACATTACAAGAGTTTTTTTTTCCGAAACTATGAAGTTTTTAGGCAGTACCACAATTCTGTCATTTTCGGCACTTTGAACCGTGAAAATTAACTGACGAAATTAATTAATTAAATTTGACAACGTTTTTCATCCGTACAAAGTTCAAACACTAACAATCTGTTAATCCACAAAGACAATCACATCTTCTTAAGCTGTTTGGTGCCATTTATTTTTAGCTTATATTTTATTGTTTTTTGCCCAGGCTTCTTTTTTTAAATTCGTCGATCGGTACTACAAAAATTGCATACCTGCTTATTGCGGCTTTTTGTCATTAAGAATGGATTTTCACTTTTTTGAAGATATATGTGGTTATGCAAGTTACCTCTTAATCAACTCAAACATTCGTATTTTATTTCACTGTTCTTGGTGTTTTGGGGAAGTCGAGCCATCTCACCTAAGTTACGTCTTAACAATGCTTGCTTATGGATGCGCCTATTTCGTTTAACCCTTAGTTTGTAACACACTATATTTTGAGGATAACTGCACCAATTTTGCTGAAAGTGAACTATATTTGCCAGCTTTTTTTTTTTGGAAAAACATAAAGTCCCATGCGTTAAAAGTTTTCATTAAATGCTAGAAAAAGTACGGAATCAATTAAATGCCTAATTATAAAAAATGCACTTTTTCGAAAAAAAAATGTGTTTGAAAAACTAATTGCCTAATTACTAATGACTAATTGTCTAATTTTGAAAAACTAGTTGAAAAACAAATTTCAAAAGCTGTTCATTTCTGTGAGATTTCATAGAGATGACTAGAATTCTGCTGACTATTTTGTGGCAATAATTTCTATTATTTAAAATTAAATTTCTATTGTATTTTTATAATAATTATTATAAATAAAATTTATATTAACAGCAATGGATTGAAAAATACAAATTATAGATTATAATAGCATTAATACCAATATATTTTATGCAAGAATAGGAAAAAGTAGGTTATGTCTATTCCGATATTTCGATTATGTCTGCGATTTTGACAATACTTTTGTGCATTTTTCCCACAAAGTAAATATTCTGATGTTTAAAACTTGCAATTCAAAGCTCGAATTGTGTTTTTTTTCGCAAATCGCAACACGTGCAACCCAAGGTTTCGTTACTCCAAAATGTTAGTTTTAATTCGAACTGTAAGAGTAATTAAAATAGTTCAAATTCATAATACAAAAACCGAAATAAAATGAAAAACCAATTTAAAAAGTATGTATAAATAAGTAGGTAGGCAACAGTACATAACTTGACCAAAATTCTTATTAGGGACAAGCATATCCCTAATATTGTGTAAAACTGTAGTTGTTGCCCGTAAAATTGTGGCCCAAAAATATGTTCTTTTGTTGTTTTGAGCCCCCCCCCCCCGAAGAAAACCTACACTTCCTCCCCGAAGGGGTAGAGCTATGTTTGCCTATGTTCTTTACCTGTAGGCTACCTAAATCTGCTATATATTATACAAATGTCTTTTAAGTTAACCTAGCCAGCATTGAAGCGAGGGAATGTATCTATTTTCTTTTGTGAATGTAACATCTGACAATTTTTCAATAAGAAAAGTAAAGCGTAAAGTGATATTGAATTATTATTTTGAAACTTCAAAAATAAAACAGCACGGATCTTAAGAAACAACTAGGAAAAAAAAAATTATTTTCTTAATATATATGCAGATAACAGGTTTTACCTTTTCAATCAAACTCCGAATAAAAAACGAAGAAAATTCTGTCATCGGTGAATGATTGATGCGCACGTACAGCTAACAATAAACGTGTTTAAAGGTTTTTTTCTCTTAATCACTAAAAAATAGCGAACAAGTTTTTTTTTCGATTTTGTTTCTGTATTGGTTTGTAACCCTAAAATGCTCTGAGTGACATGTCAATTAGACTTTTTTGGTGGCCTAATACATCCTAGTTTTTATTGAGTTTACTTTTTCTTCTTGACAAGAGACGTGACTAGACTACTCTAGCGAAATGTTTCTGATTCAGTCCAAAAAATAGGCTAATACAATAAAACATCAGCATGATTAATTGATTGTCAACATAGGTGTTTTTAACCAGGATTATTCACAAGTCACAACCCCCTGAGGTCTGATTTTTAGACCTGACTATATTCATATTTGTATCAATTTATTTTTATATACTATTTATATATTTATAAATAAATATGTATTTATTTATAATCAAATAATTTAAATATTCATTTATAATATATATAAATGCAGCATAATATGTTTAATAACTTAAATAATTCATATAAATATATGTATTTATATATTATATTTAAAACAAAGAAAGTAACAAATGAATTGACGACAACTCCACAAATGACTGTAGGCCTAAATCCAGGCGGCTTTGCGTGACGTGTCTCTTGGACTTTTAGTGGGCCAATTGATCGAGGAGTCGCCCACTTTCCGCCACTTGGTTTCTATCTTGAAGCCCCACGTGTGCTGCACAATCCCACCAGACGGGGAATATTCTGTGCAACGCTCGGCACAATCCTGCTGCCCTTAGCACGCGCCACCTGGGGCACGTGATTTTTGAAAGTCGGTAGTCCCTCTATATTTATCATATTCATTCCTTTTTTTCCTTTTTCGAGTGGAAAAGAGTTTATCAACCTTATATTTTAATTACTTAGGCAGAAAATATGAAAGACAGAAAGGGAGAGGAAGAGAAAGTGGAAGAGAGAGAGAGAGAAAGAGAAACGATGACAACCATACAAATATATCCTAACTCCATGGTACTTGAGTGATTAGTTTGTTCCTCATTTTTTTTTAAGAAGAAAAGATTATATTAAGCTAAGATGCGCAAGTTTCTGGGAGAAAGGAGACCTTAAGAAACATGCAAAAAATGGTTATTTTGTGAAAATGTAGGAAATAATTGATCAAATCGCAAAAACCTAGAGATTTTGAATAGAAGTACGGGTCCAAAAACCCTTCGCCTTCGTATTTACTTCATTACATTATTCTTTTTGGAGGTTTCAGCGTAAATCCGAAAATGTCTCACAGGCTTGAGTAGTACTAATCGTTCTCTCTAAGAAAGATATGACCGTGCTTCATGCCTAAATAAATTCAAGATCCCATATCTTTTAAGACTCCATCCAATTTGGATCTCCAATTTCGATATCTTATTTCAAGATTTGAGATCTGGTCTCTTAAAAACAGAAAAGCCGCTTTTGTTTTCCTGAAGAATACGCATAAATACCAGTACTGCCTATACATTTTCTCCAAGTACACTTTCTAGAAAATTTTTCAGAAGGGAGAGGGGGTAGAGGAATTTAGTGGAACTGGTGAAAAGAGACATATTTTTTGACTATTGAAAATAATGGAGGTACTCGTCAAAAATAATGACTTTCACCGGGAGATTCAGAAGTTACATTTGTTGTCATCGCAGGGACGCGGTGGCGGTCTTATTTTTCCTTTTGGCTGCTCAATTTTGAATGCGGGGAAAATTTCCCGGGGGAATTTTAGTTTGGGTTAACTTTAAAGGAGGGATCTATCTGGGGGAATTTTTCATGGGTATGAACTGTCCGGAGGTGAATTATCCGGGCACCGAATTCAATTGCCAAAACACACTTTTTTAGCATTAACCCTTAGTTTTTGGGAAGTTTGTTACCATCATTTAAAAACTGAGTAGTTAAAGGTTCGTTCGCGGATATGTTGACATTTGAGGTTTCCCTTGGTTTTTCAGGAATAATTTGTTTGCTAAACTAGCCTGTTCCCGGTTTTTAAGATGTGATAAAATGATTTAAAAATCGATGTTTTTATTAAGAGTTTAAATTGTTTGTCTCTCTTTATGTCATTTAGCATTATTTGCGCGTGGTTTTTGAATTAGTTTGTATTTTGCATTTTTTTTGTTTAGAAATCGATTTTTTTCATCAATGTTTTGTCATTTCCTTTTTTTCTTACCTTACTCCACTTCTTTTTGTATGTTTGTAAGCAGGCAATAACAAACTTATCTTGTTCGAATGTCAAAGACCAATCGTGTGCTTTTACGTTAAAACCTTAAAAGAAATGCAAAAAGGGACTTGATTTGTTTCCAAACAAGGTACTGCAAGAAAGCTCGCCGCAAGTAAGAATATAAAATTATTGAATTTATTCCTCCTTGACTAATGATTATCTGTAATAATCACGAACTCATTAAATTATGGGCATTAGTGGCTCCCAAAATCATGAAACGCAGATTCCTGCGAATAAAAATCTTGCTTCGACTCTTGTTCTGCCTTAATTTCAGTTGGTTGTTAAACTGCAACAGGACTTTCAGCCTGCGGAGTTCCTTGTGTTTCAAATGCCTTGCCCGGGGAATCCTTCGGGGGAGAGTTTGTCGTCAAAGAACTTCCACTTGCATTTGAATCCTCACTGGTGAGGTGAATCTGGTGAATCTTAACTTCAACTTATGTTGTTCAAGGCCAATTGCGTGTTTTTCTTAGAGACTTAATTTGCGAGTTGTCTCTTAAGAGACTAAGTCTCTTAAGAGACTTAATTTGCTTCCAAACAAGGTGTTGCAAAGTATATCGCTACCAGTAAGGATTCAGCTGTTCTTTAAGACAAGTCAAAACGGATCGTGAAACGGCTTTAATCAGAAATGTATATGAACGGCTATTCTACTGTAAAGTCTTTTAATACTTAAAACAATTCTAATGTTCCAACAAGTTTAGTAAAATGCCTTAAAGAGGATAGTTTTGCAAATAACTTGCGTAGTTTAACAAAATGACTGAAGCTACTGAAGTCCTGAGTAGGTTGTTCTTGAAGTTTCTGGTGTTGTGTAAATGAGATTATGGACGGAGCAGGAAGGGAACTATTTCCCGAAATGTCGTTAATTTTTGTGCGTTTGAAAAACAAAACGTTGCTTAGGCTTTGCCTATCTCTTTTTATTTTCATTATATGCGATCCTTCCTCGATAGTATCGAATTTTTCACGATTATTCCCCCTTCTTCTGGAGAGCCCCCCTTCAAGCTTCAGAATATTTTGGGCAGGCAACAATCAGGTCTCAAAAGAGTAAGGAATCACCCATTTTTTCGCAAGTCATCAGCGGCAAGTGACATTCTGTCTTCAGAACTGGTACTAAGCAAGAGGACTAACTCTTTTGGATTGTTTTGGATTCCTTTTCAAGGGATCTTCTTGGCGCTATTGCCAGTCCTTCATATGTTCAAGAAAGTTGCCCCTGAGCATGCTTTGGGCGAGCATTACTGCCTGCTCTTGGGTCTTTACGGCCTCTCCTCCGAGAGTTTGGTACTGGGAGGCTATATCTTGTACAAGCATTGGCCAAAATGCATTTACTGTTTAACAGCCAACCTATCAAGGGCTCAGGCTTATGCCTTCCGAAGATGGAGGAACTGTGATTTTCACATCAATCATAGATTTACAAATTTGTTTTTTCGTAATATTTCTTGTTTGACATCCAGTCTGTATCACCTAATCCATAGCAGGGATACAAGACAATATTTTCCTGCTGTCAGTTTTGGTTGGAGTCTCCCCTACATCTCTGTCTCCCAACTGGCTTATCAGCCCGTGCTTATTGATAAATTACATGATTATGCGCCAAGTGGTAGGCCAGCCTTCTGTTTGGCCAGAACAAGCTCAAGTCTTTGTACTGTTTGGGGATCGGACACAGTCGAGTTTATCAGTCCTTTCCGGACGGATTCAGTCCGCGCTCAGGCACTGGTGCAGTCCGTGCTCTGGCGCGGAGACAGTTGAATTTATCCAATGTATCGTTTTCCTCAACCTACGCATATAATCATGAACCACCTCGAAAAGATGCAATGTGGCTCTTATGTCTATTTCTATCAAGTTCTGTAGAAATCTGATAAACAGTTATGGTAGATGTTGTGAATACAAAAGTGTTGGTTCACCTCTTGCCCTATTTCCCACAGAGGTGGACTCGGGACTGGGCTCCGAAAGACAGAAGTAGAATATTGTCTTATTTCTCCAATTGGGATTCAATAACATCTTCGGGTGGATGTTGTGATGGTAATGATGCTCGATGTGACTTGGGCCACGGCTGCAAAAGGCAGATGTAGTACAGTAGTTCTTACATCTCAGGCTGGGACTCGATAACATATTCTGGTGGATATTATGATGACAAAATTTATTGACCCTTCCTCCTCCATTGGCGTCAGATCAGGTGTTTTTCAAAAAATACTGCTAGGACACTTTATTTTATTCCCATCTAGTTTGATTGAGATCTTACAACTCTCTGTAGTAGACTTTTTGATGACAAAAATTTATGTACTTTTTTCACTACTTCGCAAAGGTCATATCTTTTACTTGCTACCTTGTTTAGTTGGGAATATATCTTCTGGTAGAAGGTGCCTGTTTTTTTTTACCTGTAATTCAAATAGCTTCTAAGCCTGTCGCAGTCTGGTTCCGGGGCAAAACTTCCGGCAGGCATGACATCTCGAAAAATTCGGTGAAACACAAAGTTTCACAAAAAAGACCAGAATTTTAGATTTCAAGAACGAGTTTTCCAGAATTATAACCTAGAAATCTGCAGTAAATAGAAAATTTTAGTTTCAGGTTCTGAGAAGATATTATTTTATGTTCCATGCAAATCTGACATTTCATGATCTTTAGGAAATTTCTTTTCGGAGCTAGAAAATCCCTTCCGTTTCACGTTCCTACATCGGAAATAAGTCTCGAATATTTACCTGTTAGCGTTTCCGAATCACTGACCACTGATCACAAGAAGAAGAAAATGCATGTGAAAGCATTATTGTTGCTTCATAACGCAACTAATGGAATACAACTCCTCCAATAAGATGTAAATAGCAACACCAAATTTTAAGTTAGCACAAATTGGCTCATTAAGTCAATTTAAGGAAGGATAAAGTTAAATACCAAGAACACGAAAATAAAGGCATCCCCCCCCTCTGGAGTCATCTTAGATCTATTCATATCTGAAAACTGCGATCTCTTAAGCTTTTTTTATGGTTTCTAAATAACGAAATTTTAAGGCAGCACTACATTTTTGTCATTGTTGCCACGTTAAATTCTGAAAATAAATAAGCAAAGGTCTTTGACGCGATATATTTTTAGCTGATTTTCTTTTTATTTCCCCGTCCTCCATCCGTTTCAGTTTTGTATTTGGTCCTCGCTACTACCAATAACTGCATACGGAGGTCTTTTTCATAAAAAATTGGATTCCATATTTTTCCTTTTTTTTTTTTTTTTTTTTTTGTAGATACACATGACCGAGTAAGTTATCATGCTATAGGTTTGATTCTGAGAATTCTAACTATTCCATTCTATTCTGTGACATTCCATTCACTCTATTATATTCCATTCTATTACATTTTTGTCATCTTTGGTACTTTAAAACTATTTTCTCGCAGAGTTAGTAAGAAAAGCAAATCTTAGAACAAAATTTACAGAGCAATAGTAAACCTTCAGATAAGCACAAATTCTCTTATACAAAAAGTCAAGCATAAAACGAAGAAAGATTACCGTCAATTATTGTCACAATGTCAAAAAAGAACAACATTTTATCAAACAGTTTGTGGTAATGAACTGTAAATAAAGAGTGGCTCGGCCATCATGGGCGTAGGGAGGGGGGCAGCTGCCCCCCTAGACCTTCAAATTTACATTAGATATGGCTGAAAAAGCAGATGGTTGGAAAAGCAGTTGATAAAAGGCCCTCCATCACACTATCAACAGCCCCCCTAGACAATATGCTGCCTACGCCCATGTCGGCCATTAGTAACCAAAACTCTAACAAATGGAATTTGATAACAATTAGTATATGCAAAGCATTGGCTTTTTATGCTAATTCCTAATATATAAAATTTATTTAATTTAATTTTACTCATTGACAACTACAAGTCTGAAAAAATAATCCTGATTTTTGAAAAGTGTGGGGGGGACACCCAGGGGCGGGTCCAGGACTTGTTTTATGGGGGGGGGGGCAAAATAGGGTAATTCGATAAACTTGCGTGAGAAGCAAGTTTAATTAACCCAATCATGCGTTAGATACATAAATTGCACTACGTCAGACGAGGTTGGGGGGGACGCCCCTCTGGATCCGCCACTGGTGACGCACCCAATAAATCAAACAACCTTAATGAATATCACACTGTCAGATTCAGCACATCAGAGAAACCTTCTATAAAGGTTTGAAGTACCTATTTACAAAAATGTGGAATTCTGTTGATTATTTGTTTTATTTTACTTTTCTTGAACGGCGGCGTAGAAGACCGGATGAGGGTTCATTTGAACGACAATCAAAACCTTTGTGCCCTTTTTTAAGTGACTAAAAATATTTGAGGGCAACCATCCCCCCTCCCATACCCATCTCTCCCTCAAAGACATCGGATTAGAATTTTAAGATAGCCTATTAATTCAGCCTAGTTGAAAGGAGATGTTCTAGGCGACCTCTATAGCCCTTGGGGAAAGGATTGTAAGCTATGCAACTGGCCCATTGTTTAGATATAGTATTTGTTACTGGAAATATACGGAAACTTTTCTGGGGGGATTTTCCACGAGGATTATTTTTCTGTGGAGATCAAAGTTTCGTGGAGGAATTTTCTCGGGGAAAGCATAAACCTTGGGGAGATTGATATCTAGATATGATTTAAAAAACGATTAGAAATAAAATATATAAAAAAAATTCAGGTGAAGGAGAGTAAACAGCATTAAAGCTTACATATACGGAATATAAATTGTTCCGTATATAAGGGGGACTGCCTCTCCTTGTCCGTTGCTCTTTACGTCAAAATTTGGCTTTGTGTTCTAATTAAGAACGACTCCTGAAACACAATGGCCAATGAATTTAAATGAGAATTATTTTTAAACAACTTCAAGACTTTACTACAAAGATGGGATGAGGGAGGAGCATCCCCCTTGAAACAGAGAATAATTTTTATTCGTTTTAACTTTTAATATGTCTCCTTACTTTCAGTTGAAAAAACTTGTTTTTTTTTATTTAATTAAAGGAAGGAGCCGAATTTCAACCTCAACCCATTTATCTGTAGTCCATTTAGAGATAAAAATATTTATGAATTTTTGTTTTATATGGATGCCATCTTTATAATTTATTGCAATAATTAAACTGCAAAGCTAATGATATCAGATCATGGCACCAAATAATTGAAATAATAAGAAAATAATATAATTGAAATAATTTTTTTTATTGAAATAATAAATAATAATAATTCATTTCAATATTTCATTGAGATGAAATAATAAGGCTTGGGTTCGAGGGTGGCAACATGGGGAGGGTGGGTACAACCTCCAAAACAATACAAAAAGGTGAATTATTTAGAAAATATGGCGAACTTATTGCAAATCTCAAAAAAATTTTAGATTTTGTTCGGGAGTATGGTCCCTGGAAACTCACCTGTCTGTGCTTAGCGCTAATGCAAAAGCAACAGATTTCTGAATGGGCATTCTACAGAAAAGTATTTGTCCCAGGGAATCTGCTGTAATAGTCTCGCTTGACTTCAACTCTGATTCTGGTTTACGTCAAAAATTGTACATTTTCCAAGCTATGTATATATATATATATATTTTTTTTATATATATATATATATATATATATATATATATATATATATATATATATATATATATATATATATATATATATATATATATATATATATATATATATATATATATATATATATATATATATATATATATATATATATATATATATATATATATATATATATATATATATATATATATATATATATATATATATATATATATATATATATATATATATATATATATATATATATATATATATATATGAAGTTTTTTTCTCTAACTTCTAATGATTTCCATATCAATCGTAGCATTTTCAAAAGTCTTTTTACGAACAGTGCCAACATATTCCTGTCCATGTTTTTTTTTTTTTTTTTTTTTTGGGGGGGGGGTATAATATATTCTTTGGGGGGGGGGGTAAAACATTTTTTAATGCATCGAAATTTGTTTACGCTCATTTTTGTTACGTTTTTATGGGTGGTCAAACATTTCGTGGGGGGAGGGGGTTGAACCCCCTAACCCCCATGGAAACGGCCTTTAGTACTTACCTTGAAACGTTGTGTCTCCGCTGAAATGAATTCCTGGACATTTATTTGTCCTGCCAAAATAGTGTCATTCATCTTTTGCTTTATACACGATATCTATATATATTTTAAGAGGCTGGAGGCATTTCAGGTCTCTGTATAGTCTGAATCTGTAATGGTTCGTTTACACATTGCGGAAATTCATGCGGATTTAGCAATCCCTGCGGAAATTCCGTCCGTTTTTGTGCTAGAAAAAATCTCTAGCTTTCCGCAACGTTTTGGTCAAATCAGGACGGAATCTTGGCAAGATTTTTAAATGAATAAAATCATGAGTAGAATTACGAAAGCTAATTATTTGAATTGAATTATTCTCAGGATCTGGAGATATAATTTAAGTTGGTTTATTAAATTTTTAATATTATATCTTGTCACCTGAAAGTGTCTATTATTTGAAATCGTGTGTATTGTCCTTGCTTTAAAACTAGTTCGTTAATTCAAATTCATTTTTGTAACATTATGTTACAGCAACGATTTTTTTTAGGGGGGGGCGGGGGTCACTAACGGCTCAATAATGTATACTATGATGTTATTTACTACGTACTATGTATAAGTATGTATGCGTGGTAGAATTATGAAAGCTAATTATTTGAATTGAATTATTCTCAGGATCTGGAGATATAATTTAAGTTTGTTTATTAAATTTTTAATATTATATCTTGTCACCTGAAATTGTCTATTATTTGAAATCGTGTGTATTGTCCTTGCTTTAAAACTAGTTCGTTAATTCAAGTTCATTTTTGTAACAATATGTTACAGCAACGATTTTTTTTAGGGGGGGGGGGTCACTAACGGCTCAATAATGTATACTATGATGTTATTTACTACGTACTATGTATAAGTATGTATGCGTGGTAGAATTATGAAAGCTAATTATTTGAATTGAATTATTCTCAGGATCTGGAGATATAATTTAAGTTTGTTTATTAAATTTTTAATATTATATCTTGTCACCTGAATTTGTCTATTATATGAAATCGTGTGTATTGTCCTTGCTTTAAAACTAGTTCGTTAATTCAAGTTCATTTTTGTAACAATATGTTACAGCAACGATATTTTTAGGGGGGGCGGGGGTTACTTTCTTGGGCTCAACTGCAGTTCTAAATTAGTTTTGTGCTAATGTTCAGCTGTCACCCTTCATCGCATGGGCACTTGGTTAATCCTTCCAAGAGAGAGAGAGAGAGAGAGAGAGAGAGAGAGAGAGAGAGAGAGAGAGAGAGAGAGAGAGAGAGAGAGAGAGAGAGAGAGAGAGAGAGAGAGAGAGAGAGAGAGAGAGAGAGAGAGAGAGAGAGAGAGAGAGAGAGAGAGATAGAGAGAGAGAGAGAGAGAATGGTGGGAGGGAGGAAAAAAATTTTGAAATTTTCTGAAAAGCAGGGGGCCAAAGGAATGAGAGATGTTTTTTTTTGTCGAAAAGTGAACTTTTTTCCAAAATTTCATCTATTTTGTTCTGCCAAAAAATGATATTTTCACTTATTGTATATTTTTCATATTTTGTGGGGGAATGTTTATACACAGTCCTCCTGTAGTTGCCCAATGTTTCTTCATTATTTTCCATTATTGTGTCTTAAAGTCCTATATTTCTAGCGATGTTCATCGCTACGTGTCTGCAATGCATTCTTTTGTCTACGTCTGGTCACCATGGTCTGCATGGTCACAATGTAGCAAAACCTGTGGAGGAGGTGTGTCAAGTCGAAAAAGAAGCTGCAGAAGAGAATATGCCAGGTATGTTAACAATTTTGAATTGGAGGCAAAAGGCAAGGCTGAACTTGAGGCTAAAGATCCACAAATTATCAATTTTATGGTTTGTGGTGTTATTGTCAGCCGTCTAAAATCAAAACATGGTACAGATTTTCCACGGTTTTGTCCAACTATTAACCATCTGGAGTAGACATATGCTCAAAAATGTTTGGGGGAGGATGCTCAAATTTGAAAAAAGTAAAAGATATGCAAGTTGTATTGATATTATTTGAAATTACAGTGTAGTACGTATAATTTCTATATTTTAGTGGGAGTGCTGGTCTGACGACTCTCACTTCTAAGTACTTGTCTTGTTTTCTAACTTAATTTTTTTGAGTTCATAAAACAATCAATGGGGAAGTTTCAAAAGTGAAATATATTAGAAAAAAGAAAAATAGTGACGAAGACCACACTGCCTTTCCATCATAAATACAAACAACAAGTAAAAAAAAAGGATTTTTTTCTTAAGACTGTAGAACCTTAACCCTAAATGAATTTTTTGACCCTATATCCATGGGCCGCCCTCAGCAAAACAAATGAAAATATGAAAGAAACTCTCATTAAAATATGACCATTAAAACTATAAGCTTTTAGTCCTTACTTCAGGGAGATCAACCCAGTCCTGATTGAACTTCTGGTGCCGTATGTTTTTACCCTTTTTGTTTTGTTAATTTTCACCCTTTTTTTTGCCCCCCCCGCTGCTAAAAAAACAGCATAAGTGCATACGGAGTTCTTTTCCATTAAAGATTGGATTTCCGGACTTTCCACTTAACCAATCGAGATAGTCAAATTTTATTTTCACTGTTCTCAGTGCTAGACAATTCACTTTGCTGTGAGAAATGACTCAGTTGAAACAATGGCTAGGCGAGATCTGATATCTTGGTTTTTAATTGGTTTGTCTGGAATCCTGTTTCCTAGCTTTTTACAAAAAGGAAAAAAGAGGTTGATGTCCCAACTTGCCTATTAAAAAGTCTGCTTTTATTTCGTTGGTTTTTGTATATTCTTTTGTGTATCTTTTGTATTTTGTTTATTTGTGTATTTTGTGTGTCTGATTGTATATTTTCGTTTAATTTGTGTTTTTTTTTGTGTTTATTTTTTCGTTGTGATCATTTGTTGCTTTTATATCGTTGGTATGTTTTTGTGGCGTGAGCCAGTGAAATTATTCCTTAAGCATATGCCAGAAAGTAGGCCAAATATCACTTTTTTTTAAACCCGTAGCTGTGTTTGCCCGCTGTTGAACCAAACGTTTTGCATGTAAAAAGGCAAAACATGATTGGTTCTTTTGTATAAAGTTTTAAGCCAGAAAAAGAAAGATTTTTTTAGTTGCAAGATTTTTTGCAAGTAGACTCTCTGTTTCTCTTTACTTTTATCGGTAACGGACCTTAATTAAAACTAGGGTCCTGTTGGATCCTAAAATTAATTAGCTCGCATTTTCTCATAAGATTTTCCGTGTATTTCTCCGAAACACCTGGGTTCGAAAAAACCCTTACTAAGAACATTTTCCAGATTTCCAAGTTTCTTGGCTTTATTTTTGCCTTTTCTGACAATGCAATCCACACGTCCCTGAGTTTCAAGATAACTCTCGCTAGATATGTTTTGTAGAGCAACGGGATAGTTAAATTTAGAAGTTAATACGAATTTGTTTTTGCCAGTAAAGAAAACTAGCTTAAAAATCTTCTCTTTCATCAAAACGTCCTCAGTGAACCTGAGAGGAAGAAAATAAATGGAAATGACACAGAGTTGGGACTTGACTCGAAATCAGTTCGAGTTCGAAATTGGCCTAGACTGAAGTTCGAGAGCTATCCCGACTTAATAGTTTCGAATAGGGCAAAACATAAATTGGAATGGTATCTTTTAGAATGCCATCTTTCAAGAATAAAAAAAGAAAAGAAAAAAGGAAACAAAGTGGAAACCACAATCTTTTATCAAAATAGAGGGAAAAGCGACTAAGAAAATACTGTATATTATAGGTGTATGAAAATAAAACACAAATATCGAAGATATGAAAAGAAAAACCTTTCAAAAATTTGAAAAAGAATTGTCAGTTGGATGTGTGGTTGAAACATTCAGAACATTTAATTGTAAATTTTAGGATTGATAATTATAATATATCAACCATAATTAATAACTGAATAAAACAACCATGCTAGTCAGGCTCTTATCCAGGATTTTTGTTTGGCGGGGATATTTTTTTTAGAGGTGGGGTTTACAAAAAAAAACTTGAAAAAACATCAGAAATTTTTTTCTACGTATTTTTGTTAGGTATTTAAGGGGGCTTGTTCAAACCCCCAAACTCCCTTCTGGATGCAGCTTTGATGTTAGTCCATTTACATACTGTAGACGAATGCAAATCACCATTATATCTTCAAAATTGATCCGAATAAGTTGAGTATTTATGTCAATTTGCATCTTAATTTTTGGTGCTTTAAATATTATAGTAAATTATGCTCATCCCACGTACAAAAACCATGAATGAACAACAAATAACCATTTGCCATTTATAGTAACAGTTACCGCTTGTCTCGTTTTACTATTCAATACATAAACAAAATACCAGTGGAGTAACGTCCAGTTGCGCAATAAAAAATATCGAGTTTTATTCAAATTCGAATTTTACATGATCTTACGATTTAATTTCGGAGGAGTTGCCCACTCTCTACCCGCTGGAGCACATCCCAAAGCGTTACGCAATGTGTTGCAAATCTTCATACCGTGCCTGAGGTACTTCACTCCACAAGTGCCACAGATCTATCAAGTGTGGTGCGCACTACCTGTTTCACACGTATTTTGAAAGTGGTAAGCCCCTTGGTGATTTCAGCTCAACTCTGCTGATCAATATAAATGCTATATCGATCTCAAATCGGACACTTAAATTGTGTTTTTTCCACTTTAGACATGACTGTAGTTTGCCAAACGTCTTTTCTCGATGTAATATTCAAATTAGAGTGATCCCCGTACGTTGCCAAAAAACACTAATGCCAGAATTTGTGGATACACAACTTTTCACAAATTTGCAGTCTGTGGGAACATAGGAAGTAGTACCTGTAAAATAGCCAAATTATTGTAGTGTAGCCAAAATAATCTGATAAAAAACTCTTTTACTAGTTCTTTCATGTAGACGAATATGAACATTAAAGCAGGTGCCTTGTTTTAAGATTTCGTTATTTTGTTTTCCCCTTTTTCAATCATTCGATATGAGCCGCCAAATTTACACTATCTAAAAGCCCTGGCATTGGGTGTAACGAAACAGCATAAGTAGGTAGATTACTAGGAAAAACTAGATGGGAACGGTGAAAGAAAACAAATTCTTCAATATAATCGAATGAGCCCTTTTTGAGTTTCTACGACAACGCTTTTTATAAACACCTTATATGCCCCCAGGGCATAACTTACAGCCCTTGCCATGGGGGCTGTGGGTGAGTGTCATCATCAAAAACATAATTTCCAGAACTTTCAACTACGTTGAACAAAACTGCTATCTCAGAATTTTGATTGGATGTCTTTGGGGAAATGGTGGGCGTGAGTGGGGGATTAGTTGCCCTCCAATCACTTCCGACAATTAAAAAGGGCACTAGCCCTTTCAATTTTCAATCGAATGAGCCCTTTTGGAAGTTTTTACGACAACGCTTTCTATAAAAACCTTATATGCCCCAGGGCATAACTTACAACCCTTGCCCTCAAGACTGTGAGGGGGTTGTCATCCTCAAAGCCATAATTTCCGAACCTTTCAACCACGTTGAAAAAATAGTTCTAAAAATTTTGATTTTTATGCGTTTGGGGAAATGGTGGGCGTGAGAGGGACGTTAATTGCTCTCCAATCACTTTCAACTATTAAAAAAGGCACTAGCCCTTTCAATTTCCAATCAAATGAGCTCTTTTGAAGTTTCTACGACAACTCTTTCAATAAAAACCTTAGTTGCGCTCAGGGCATAATTTACAGTCCTTGCCCTGAGGGCTGTGGGGAAGGAGTTGTTATCCCTCAAAGACCTAATTTCCAGAACTTTCAACCACGTTGAAGAAAATTACTATCTCAAAATTTTGATTGGATGTGTTTGGGGAAAATGGTAAGCGTGATTGGGGGGTTAGTTGCCTTCCAATTGCTTTCGACTGTTAAAAAGGTCACTATCCGTTTGAATTTTCAATCGAATGAGCCCTTTTGGAAGTTTTTACGACAACGCTTTCTATAAAAACCTTATATGCCCCAGGGCATAACTTACAACCCTTACCCTGAGGGCTGTGGGGGGGGGGTTGTCATCCTCAAAGACATAATTTCCAGACCTTTCAACTACGTTGAAAAAATGGTTGTCTCAAAATTTTGATTGGATGTGTTTGGGGAAATGGTGGGCGTGAGAGCGGGATTACTTGCCCTCCAATCACTTTCGACTATTCAAAAGGGCACTAGCCGTTTCGATTTCCAATCGAATGATTCCTTTTTAAATTTTCTACGACAATGCTTTCTATAAAAAAATAACCTTATAAGCCCCCAGGGCATAACTTACAACCTTTACCTTGAGGGCTGTGGGGGGAGTGTCATCCTCAAAAACGTAATTTCTGGACTTTTTAGCTACGTTGAACAAAATGGTTATCTCAAAGCTTTGATAGGATGTGTTTGGGGTAATGGTGGGTGTGAGAGGGGTGTTAGTTATCCACCAATCCCTTTCGACTATTAAAAAGGGCACAAGCCCTTCTACTTTCCAATCTAATGAGCCCTTTTGGAAGTTCCTACAACATCACCATCTATAAATACCTTATATGCCCCAAGGGCATAACTTACAACCCTTGCCCCGAGGGCTTTGAGGGAGTTATCATCCTCAAAAACCTAAGTTCTGAAACTTCTAACCACGTTGAACAAAAAGGCTATATCAAAATTTTTATTAGATGTGTTTGGATAAATGGTGGGTGTGAGAGGGGGTTTAGTTTCCCTCAAAACACTTTCAACTAATAAAAAGGGCACTAGCCCTTTGAATTTTCAATCGAATGAGCTCTTTTTCAGGTTTCTATGACAAAGATTTCGATCAAAACCTTATATGCCCCCCAGGGCATAACTTATAACCCTTGCCCTGAAGACTGTGGGGGGAGGGACCTGCTCAAAGATATAATTTCCAGAACTTTCAGCTCCGTTGAACAAAATGGCTATCTCAAAATTTTGATTGGATATGTCTTGGGAAATGGTGGGCGTTGAAGGGGCTGTAGTTGCCTTCCGATCCCTTTCGTCTATTAAAAAGGGCACTAGCCATTTCAGTTTCCAATCGAAAGAGCCCTTTTTGAAGTTTCTACGACAACGCTTTCTATAAAAACCTTATATGCCCCCAGGGCATAACTTACAAAACTTGCCCTGAGGGCTGTGGAGGGGGGGGGGGGTGTCATCCTTTAAGAGAAAATTTTCGGTACATTCAACTACGGTGAACAACATTGCTATCACACAATTTTGATTGTATGTGTTTGGGGAAAAGGTGGGCGTGAGAGGGGAGTTAGTTGCCCTGCAATCACTTTCGACCATTCAAAAGGGCAATAGCCCTTTGAATTTCCAATCGAATGAGCCTTTTTTGAAGTTTCTACGACAACGCTTTCTATATAGCATAACTTAGAACATAACTTAGAGCATAACCTAGAACCCTTGCCCTGAGGGCTTTGGGGAGTTTCCTCCTCAAAAACATAATTTCTATCTTTAAATCATCTACACTGAACAAAATGGCTATCTCAAAATTTTGATTGGACGTGTTTCAGGAAATGGTGGGCGTGGAAGGGGCTGTAGTTGCCTTCCGATCTCTTTCGTCTATTAAAAAGAGCACAAGCCACTCCAATTTCCCATTGAATGAGCCCTTTTCGAAGTTTCTACGATAACTTCTTCAATACAAAGTGCTCTGGTCTAAAGGGAAAAATAATAAATAATACATTATGCCAACATCGTATTTATTTGCCCCCAGGACATAACTTAAAACCCTTGCCCTGGGGGATGTAGGGGAGTGTCCTCCTCAAAAACATAATTTCTATCTGGAAATCAACTACGCTGAACAAAATGGCTTTCTCGAAATTTTGATTAGCTGTGTTTGGGGGAATGATGGGCGTGGGGGGGGGGTGTTAGCTGCCTTCCAATCACTTTCGACAATTAAAAAGGGCACTAACCATTCCAATTTCCAATCGAAAGAGCCCTTTTTGAAGTTTCTACGACAACTTCTTCGATACGAAATGCCCCGGTATGGAAAACAAAAAATTAATAATACATTGTGCCAACATCGTTCTTTACTTAGGCAGCGCGATTGCACTGCCTGTGATACGGTCAGTCAGCAGGGTACCCAGAACAATCATTAAGCAATTTCTCTGGAAAACATCTAGCAAATCTTCATCTGCTTTTCGGAGCGTCCATGCTTCAGAGCCATATTTGACCACTGTCAACACTGTAGCTTCTAATATTCTAATCTTGGTTTGCAGACTTATCTTCCTATTCTTCCAAACTTTTTTTAACTGTGAAAAAACACCATGAGCCTTGGCTATTCTACTTTTAACATCTTCACTGCTCCCATCTTCAACTTATATAATTAAATTAAATGAACTTTGCATTTTACATAGAAAATATTTTATTTCATATGAATCTGATCAGATAGTGATGCTTTTTCTTTACATAACTACACGAACAACTTAAATAATAATATGTAAATAGATCCTTAATGAATACTTATAATTATATAAATAAAGTTAAAAGTATTATATTATATTATCAACTATTATTAGTAATCTGCTATTAGCCATTTATTATTAAATTTTAATAATTATTATTACATTTTGTTAGCTATAATACCTATATTATTAACTATAATTAACTATTGCTCCTATTATATATTATAATAATATCTAACTGTGTAAACAAATACTTTATAAAATATTTATGTGGTGTAATAGAGAGTTTACTTTTTAAAATGTTGTGACTCAGAAAGTAACTAGTTTTTTTACTGGCTCAAAATTTGTGACCAACCAATCAGATTTACATTCTTTTTACTCGCTTGAAACTTACTACATCTAAAACGGTTAAAGACATCAGTAAAAAAAAGGAATTTGGTTGTATTTGGCTTCCTTTTCTGACATACACATAAAGAATAATATTGGAGTACGAAAGCACGTCACGAGAATAAACCAACTGAATTAAAAAACGCCTTTTAACCTAGAAGTGTAGGACAGTAGTCTCTCTTTTTCCTTTTGATTGTCATATCTTTTATGAAATATATTTACAAAAAATATTTATATACATTTTATTATATGTAAATGTATGTTTATTTAATATATTATATCTTATATGTTGCTTACAATTTGCTGAAAATTAGTCTTTGTTCTTACAGAAGATGGTAAATTATGGATAAATTAATTTGAAATATTGGTATAGATAATTTTGGAGACCACACTGCCTTTCCATGACGATATAATTAAATTTCAAAATAGTGATAGAATCCTTTTTAATAGACAGTGTATAGAAATTCACAAAAATACCAGATATTTCGGTCACATATACAGTGACCCAAATATCTGGTATTTTTGTGAATTGCTATACACTGTCTATTAAAAAGGATTCTATCCCTATTTTGAACTTTTATTTTAAAATATTGGTAATGAACAGCCGGAATTAAATTTGCAGCGTTTCTTGATCGTTTTCCCTTAACGAAATTATGGGTAAATCTATGGTATAAGAGAGAAATCGGATAGGGGAAAAAAGGAGATAAAAGATTTTCATTCAGTGTTCTTTTCAAAAGTAGTAATTACTACATTTGCCATTACCCACCAGCCCCGCCCCATTCTAATGGAGGTGGATTTAGCCCTAGGCAATATACAAAGCCTTAGAGATTTTGTTTTTAATTGGTATCGTTCTGTCTTGTGAACCTATTCTTGATGAGGAGGGCTATACCTGGCTTCATTAGGGGGAGAGAGTGAGAGAAAATTACCAGTCAGAGTGATTTTTTTTTTAAGTAGAAAATATGGAAGCTTAGAACTGGAGTTTTCCTACCTAAATGATGAATATGACGAAATGTATGAAGATGTAGTATTACTACAGAATTGACTACTTTTGACTTAATACTCTTGCTCAGCAGGGTTGTCAAAGCAGACGGGACTGGTTGTCAGTGCCGTCAGTCTTCTTTAAGTGGCCCTGTCCATTAATCGCCTTAATATATAATATTTTCAAAGAATTAATGTTGGGTTTTTCAGCCCAATTTCTTGATATTTAAATTTTGTCACCTCTCTGCTATAAGTATGATGCTAAAACCAAGAAAAATACTCATCATTCATAAATTTTACCTTTTTTAACATGTCTTACTATGGTGTGACTTGGGCATTAAGTCTGGATCCTAAGGCCGTTTTAATAATTGCAGATGAATTGTTGACAATGCCTAATTTGTGAACATAAATGAGTAAGAAAAGTACATAAAATCAGATAAAATGTTCAATAAATTATGTACAATTTATTCTGTCCTTCAATTGTAAGTCGTATAAACAGTAACTATTTTCTTGGGAGGCAGGACTCCATCTTGCCATAAATCAGTGTAGTAGGCAAATAAATAGGTGTGTTATTTGCTGGCGACAAGTCAAGTGGTTGCCACCGCTGGCCAGAAATGAAGTACGAAAAGAACGATGTTATCTGTTTTATTTTTTGGCATGCATTTTCAAAGTTGTTTTTTTTTCAATTTTTTCCTGTAGAGTGACCATGCAAGAAACAACCTCATCAGCACCTTAAATTATTCATGGATCGTTTTGTGTGAACTTTATGAGCGATGACCTTTCTTCGGAAGGACTTATCATTTTGAATTGTGCTAGGCAGTTAGGCCGAGGACATTTTTCAGACCAGAGTGTGTGTGTTTGTTTTTTGTTGTTGATACTTCAAAGATGATTTGACAATTCTCTACTGATAATGTTTTTCTTGACATAAATTTATTAGTTCCAAAATGACAACTGTTTTATATTTGTTGCTTAATATTGACTAAATTTCCGAAGTTTTCTTAGAGGGAGGGGGGTAAAAGATGATAATGATTTGTGAGATTGAATAGTTTAAACTGACTCTTAATAGCCGGAACTGATTTTATTCGACAATTCTTCGTTAACAATGTTTTTTTGGATAAAGATCTATTAATTTTTAATTGACAATTCTTGTTTTGCCTAATTTTGCTCAATAATTAATTGAGTTCTTTTGGAGGAGGAGAGGGAGGGTGATTTTAGCCATGTTTTGTGAACATTTAACCCGGGCAATACAGTGGTTGTTTTAGCGCTATTTTAAATTGTCTTTGGCTATTACGGTACGAGTAGGAAGAGTGAGTTTTTTATCTTTTCTTTATATATCAAGAATTATTTTTATTGTTGACATTTTTGGCTTATTTCTGACAAAAATTGGCTATACTTTCTTGAGGGGGTTCGTTAAAAAGAACTCAAAGAGCCGCGTGTAAATTTTAAAGTTTTCAAAAAAGAAAATAGATATCTGGAACGTAAATAATTTTTTACTTTTTTTTACTAGGAGATCGCACTTTTCTGTTAGTCTACTGCCTCAAGCGGGCCTTTAATATGCATACTTTGAAGGATGTGTTACAGGTGCTTGGGGGAAAACCAAGTAAAAATTTGAGAATATTTAAAATATGCCACTTTAATTTGAGAAGAAAAGTAGGCTAAAACCTGAAGATTATTACCGATAGCCCAACCAAAGGAAGAGCATCGATTGATCTGCTAATCACAGATCGTAGCCAGTAAATAGCTTATTAATAATTGAGGTGAACTCTTTGAGTTTAGGAGTACAGAACACAGTGGCGGATCCAGGGGGCGAGGCCCCCCCTAACTTAGACTAAAGTAGTGTAATTTACTTAATTAACTCAAGTTTGCGTTAATTAAACTTGCTCCTAATGCAAGTTTATGGGAACAACCTATTTTGCCCCCCCCCTAAAAAAATCCTGGAGCAGCAATATACATAAACGAATCCATCACTAAATTTGTAAATTTGTAGTAATACAGGCCTAAAATTTCATACAAGAGTACCAATCACGTGGAAGAACTGCAGGGGCATAAGGGAACCGATCATTTTTTTAGAGACGGGTTACGTGCCTTCCTTTTCTAACATAAACTTAAAGAATAATGTGACTAGCCTACAAAATGTGTTCCAGTTTAACCAATAAACTTTATATACACTTTCTACCCTAGAAACGAAAAGTAATTTGGATTTTTTCCCTTTGTCAGCGCTGCAAATTAATCGTGGTCATTCATTCCCAGTAAGGTTTCTAAGAGAGAATTTTTCTTCTAAGGAACTTATCTTTTCGAATATGTTTTATTAGGAACAAGAATACCCATTAATGAACGGGGTTGTTGACACTAATTGAGGACACTACAATAACTGCCATTATACGCAAAATTGGGTGCGGATGTGCGGAAGTGTGGGGATTATTTTAAAGAAAAGAACACCAGCAAAGCTTACAAATTCTATTAATTCAAATTGTCGGTGGATTTTTTGGTGTGGTGATGATTGCTTCTGGCGATTGGGAAACCTAAAAAAAGGCGATGGAACTTCTTCAAAATTCTCTCGAGCTAGGAAACACCAAGGTTTGATACCATAGTGCTAGTACATTTCTGTTCTAAAATAAATATTGACAAATCCAAAATTGAAATATTTATTTAAAATTCAAATATATAGTTTTCCTACTTTCTGACAGGGCACCAATAGGGGACGGTAGAGTGTCAATTGCCCCTTCAAGATTATTCCCCTCTATACAGTAAAAATAATTTTTTTTTGTATTTCTTTTGAAAATAACGAAAATAACAAAATTACCCCGCAATAACTTGAAAAAAAATTTGCCCCCCTCCCTCTATAGTATATTAAAAAATTGGGGCTTCTGTGATTCAGCAAGCTGCATAACTCGCTGGTGAGTTTCTCATCAAGACCAGTTCTATTTTTGAAACGCTCCATTTTTTTCTGCGTATCTCTTCTAATGAATTACTGCGGCCATGACGAAAGTTATACATTTGGAATTGTTTTGGACTTTTTTTTTGGAGGGGAGGATTGAAATTGTTGGAAACTTTAAACTTAATACTATACTATCGCTTAAGTGTTTTATTTTAAATACGGCAAATAATTGCATCTCCGATGAGACCGTATTCCGGAATATAGCGATGTATCTCTCTCTCTCTCTCTCTCTCTCTCTCATATATATATATATATATATATATATATATATATATATATATATATATATATATATATATATATATATATATATATATATATATATATATATATATATATATATATATATATATATATATATATATATATATATATGTATATACATATATATATATATACATTCCCATTAATTAGTTTTCACAACAATCTTTTACTATTTAGAGTAATTGAAAAAGTAGTTATAAATCCTGAATCAGCTACAAATGATGATTTTTTCTCACTAGACAGTTGTTTGTTGTTTGTTTTAAACACGTTTTTAATTTTTGGTCACAATGGGCCGTGATTCGCTCTTTACTAGGTTTTAGCTGTCGCTGCAACCATGATGGCTAAAATCTGTTTTATGGTATCACTGGTGGCATAACTACTTTTTGGGAATCGAAAAAAAAATCCTTTACTAAAAGCAGTGATACTTTTCAAGAGTAGCGACTGCCCCGATACGATACGGCTGATTATTGATATTAATGGCAACGAATTGTTTACCTGGCAAAACTGTATTTAATTCAAAATAATTGCTAAAGTTATATTTTAATCTTCGTTAAGCTAACAAATTTTTCAGTTATCTTTAAATCTTGTTGATGTGGAGTTTATCCAATTGCTGTGGTTATTAGAAACTATAGCACTGAATGATAGATAAATATTTTGATCATTCCTTTTCTTTGACTTGATGTGTGAATTTGATTGAATATGAACGAATTACCGCCAGAGAATTAATTATTACCCTAATTATTTACCTCACTTTCTACTAGGTGGCCATTACCGTTACGGTAACGCCATGAAATGATAGTACGAAATTAGAAATTGAATAATTCTTTTAGGTTAATACTAGGATCAGGCATTGGGACAAGCTATCAGAAATGCCTCTATTGATATTATCAATTATGTCAAATTAGTAATGTTGATCAGTCTCAAGCTATCAGTCTCTTCTAGGTGGTTACTATTTATCGGTAACCATATGAAATGTTTGTACACAACTAGAACGTCAGTTATTCTTTTAGGGTAACTCTAGGATCAGGAATCAGGACAAGCTATCAGAAATGCACTGGGGATTCTGTTGAATACAAGTCCTGCTCTGTTCAACCATGTGCTGTTTTAGTTGACAATTTCAAAGGAAACCAATGTGCTGCTTACAATGGCAGAACAATCGGCGGAATTACCGTGACAAAGTGGATTCCTTATACTGGAGGTAATTTTTTCCTTTATAATGTCCGAGGCATATTATAGTCACATTTTTTGACAAAACAAAATCAGGCAAATCTTCAGTACCAATACTGCATACCATGCGCAGTTCGGTGAGTTGGGCTATGTGCAGCTTTGGAACGTAATTGTCCTGACCGACCAATCACGGTGAAGATATAAGGTAAGTTTTTTGAGTTTGGAAGAGATTGAAGCTTGGGACAGCAGTGTCTATGCCTGGAGAGAAACAGCTCAGGCTTCGAACCCATCCCAAGGTCCCAATTGGGGGTAGAGGGACAGAAGGAGGAGTCCCCTATTGGTATTTACTTTGGAATGAAAAAACAAAATCCCTCCGTCTGATTCTGAAAAATACCTTTTCTTGTATTTTCACTTGCAAAAATGAAAGATATGTTTGCCCCTTCCCCTATATTTTCCCGCAAGGACCTTTACAGTCAAGGAATTTCGTTAATCTGCAGATGATATGGAACAGCAGTTTTGCATTCTTCAGGCTGAATCTGACAGAAGACAAAACATGATATTATTAGAAAATACTGGGGGATAAATTAGTGCTGCCATGGACTCTCCAAACCAAGCTCTTGCCATTTTACTGTGTCACTTCTGCAATACAAGCAGTGACATTGAAATTAGGCAGCATAATAGCGCTGCCTAAGTAAAGAACGATGTTGGCACAATGTGTTTTTATTTTTTGGTTTGTTTCAGACCATAGTCTTCGTATAGAAGGAGGTGTTGTAAAAACTTCAAAAAAAGTGCATTCGATTCGAAACGATGAGGGCTAGTGCCCTTTTTAATAATCAAAAATGATTAGAGGGCAACCAGCCCCCATCCCTCCCCTCTGCCCATCATTTACCCATGCACATCAAATTGAAATTTCAAAATAGCCATTTTGTTCAGCGTAGTCGAAAGGTCCGGATATTATATCTTAGAAGATGACAACACCGCCCCTCAGCCCTCAGAGCAAGGGCTGTTAATTATGCCCTAGGGGCATATAAGGTTTTTATAGTAAGGGTGGCCGAATAAATTTCGGAGGGGGCTCTATGGATTGGTAATCAGAAGTTCTAGTGCCCTTATAAGAGTCAAAGTGATTGTAGGGCAGCTACCCCTCCAAGCCATTTTGTTCAAAATAGTTCAAAGATAATATAAAAAGGCTTTTGGGGTTGAAACAAATCCCCAGATCCTGAGGGCAAGGGTTGTAAGTTAAACGCTGGTGGCATATAAGGTTTTTATGGAATGGGAGGTCGTATAAACCTCAGATGGGGTTATTTGATTTGAAATTGGTGCCCTTTTTAAGTTACAGTGCCCTTTTTAAGAGTCAAAAGTGATTTTAGAGAAACCAGCCATTGCCCCCCCCCCCCAACACCCGTCATTGACCCAAACCCACCTAATCAAAATTTTGAGATAAAAATCTTGTTCAGCGTAGTTGAAAGGTCCAGAAATTATGTTTTTGAGGATGAACCCCCCCCCCTCCCCAAAGAAAATATCGACGAAGACCACACTGCCTTTCCAGTACAGACATCAAAAACAATAAGAACAATAGGGAATTCTTTTCGTAAGACAGTGGAAATTTTTTGAATGAATATTTCAGCCCTATATCCAAGGGCCGTCCTCAGCAAAACTTAAACATATAAAAGAAGAAAGACTTACAACAACATACGACAAATAAAAACTAAAATAAAACTTTTTTAAAACATTCTCAGCATCCTTACTTCAGCGAAGTTGTAAGTCTTTCTTCTTTTATATATTTATGTTTTGCTGAGGACGGCCCTTGGACATAGGGCCGAAATATTCATTCGAAAAAATTTTCACTCTCTTACGAAAAGAATTCCCTATTGTTCTTATTGTTTTTGATCCCCCTCCCCGAAGCCCTCGGGGCAAGGATTGTAAATTATGCCCTGGGGGCATAGAAGGTTTCTATGGAATGGGCGGTCGTGTATACTTCAGATTGGGTTATTTGATTTGAAATTGGTTATACGGCCCTTTTTTAAGAGTCAAAAGAGATTTGGGAGCAACTAGCTCCCCCCCCCCACGCCCATCATTTCTCCAGACACATCCAATCAAAATTTCGAGATAGAAATTTTGTTCATTTTGTTCATCCCTCTTTTCACCAAACACATCTGATTGAAATTCTGCGATAATCATTTTGTTTAAATTAATCCAAAGAACATGTAGCAATGCTTCCAGGTTTGACACAGCCCCCCCAGAGCCCTGCGGAGAGAGTTGTAAGTTATGCCCTGGGGGCATATCAGGTTTTTATGGAATGGGTGGTCGTATAAACTTCAAATGGGGTAATTTGATTTGAAATTGGAAGTTATAGTTCCCTTTTTAAGAGTCAAAAGTGATTTGAGAGCAACCAGCCATAGCCCCCTCCCCATATCCGTGATTTCCCCAAACCTATCTAATCAAAATTTTGAGATAGAAATTTTTTCAGCGTAGTAGAAAGGTCCAGAAATTATGTCTTTGAGGATGACAGCCCCTCTCCTCAAATCCCTCAGGGCAAGGGTTGTAAGTTATGCACTGGGGGCATAGAAGGTTTTTATGGAAAGAGTGGTCGTATATACATAGGAGGGGGCTCATTTGATTCGTAATCAGAAGCTCTAGTTCCCTTTTTAACAGTCAAAGTGATCAGAGGGCAGTTACCCCTTACCCCACATGTCGTGTTTTCCTGAAAAGTATGCAATAGAAATTTTTGAGATAGCTGCTTTATTAAAAATAGTCCAAAGATCATATAACAAGGCTTTTGGGGTTGGTACAAACTACCAGAGTCTGGGGGCAAGAGTTGTAAGTTATGCCCAAGGGTATTTAAGGTGTTTACGGGAAGGATGATTGTATGAACTTTAGGGGTGGCTCATTTGGTTGAAAATTGGAATTTCTAGTTCACTTTTTTGAGTCAAAAGTGATGGAGGGCAACATGCTCTCCCCCTTAACTCCCCCTCTTCGCCGAACGCATCTGATTGAAATTGTGAGATAGCCATTTTATTCAAAATAGTCCAAAAAACATATAACAATGCCTCCAGGTTTGACAAAAACCCAATAACCCAGGGACGAGGGTTGTAAGTTATGCTCTGGGGGCATACAAGGATCTTATGGAATGGGTTTTCGTCTAAGCTTCATGTGGGGTTCATTTGATTTAAAATTGGAAGTTGGTACTCTTTTTAAGAGTCAAAAGTGATTTGAAAGCAGTCACCCCCCCCCCTCCCACGCCCACCATTTCCCAAAACAAACAACTAAGCAAATTTTTGAGACATCAATATCTTTTCAGCATCATTGAAAAACTCAGTAATTATGCATTTAGGGATGTCATCACCCCCCCTAGGCCTCAGGGCAAGGGTGGTAAGTTTGGCAATTTGTTTATTATTTACATATAGTATATGTTATTGAGAAAAGGTATGCATGTTTCAATTACAAATGAATGTGCATTGCCAGTTTAATATACATATGCTGATATTTATTATTTAAAACCTTAATAATTCTGATTTATTAAAGTTATAAAAATGAAAACATTTAATTTGTTGTCTATAAAGTGCAAATTATGTTCTAGCATTGAGGACGCATAAATGTTGCGAGCCCTATTCATGTTAATTTCTTCTCGTTTTGAGTTTGACTCGGATATTTATTGTAATTTCTGTTCGTTTTGGGTTTCATTTGTTTATTGATACAGATATGCGGTAGTTTTACGCTTGGTAGATCATTATATTCCCTTTTTGCTCATTTTTGGTTTGATGGAGTTCTTTATTTTTCCTTGAAAAACTTATTTTCTGGAAAAAGTGTTTTTTTAAATTAATTCATAAAAAAACCGAGTCATTCATAAATCATAAACGTTAATCAACAGTACCAGGGGGCCCAGTTTCGCTCGGTGAAAAGAAAGACAGTTGTTTTTAATGTCTTTCGCAAAACAACTTTAATAATCGTGTTTTATTCTATTCGGCTGAAACATAAAAATCGATGATACCAAGAGAGGCTAATCGTCGTCACTGTTCCTGTCAAGACTTTTACACGGTTCACCAGGAGCGTTCAGGGCTTCTTTCAGCACAACGTAATCCGTGCGAAGTTCATTTTCAGGTGGTAATAGAACTTCCAAGCTATTTTGCTGTTTAACACAAGAAAATGCTACTCATAAAATACTATGGTTAAAGACTAGTGTACGAAGGTCGACGCCAACAAATTCGAACGTTTGTCCTTGAGATTTATACATGGTTATCGCAAACGATGGTCGAGGCGGAAACTGATGTCGTTGCATTGTACATCCAATTCTAAGTATCTGCGACCAAAATTCCGTTTCTCATTTTTACTAGAAAAAATCAAATGATAATTATGAGCACATATTAACCAAAAGTAGTTATTTGAGGAGTTATCTAATTTTGTGAACCCACTGGTTATGGTTATGAGGTGAACCCACTGATTAAAAGCACATAGCTAAGCCCTGAAACCAATTTTAACCTATAACAAAGTCAGATTTCAAATATCGTTTCGTTCTTAAAATTTTGTTTCTTTCCTCAAATATTGTTTAAAAAATTGATAGTAATAAAAACAAAAACACTAATAACATTAAGAGTGCTTATTTGCGGTATTTTAGGGGGAGAGGGTAAGGATTCTTTTCAATTTTTCAAAAATGAAGAAAAAAATTAAGATATTTTTACAAATCTAAAGGGGTGGCATTTTTATATTTTTTACTTTGTAAATAAAAATACCACAAAATGTAGTATTTCCCCAAAACTAGAGGGGAAATCGCCACACTCCTACCCCAATAGTTGGTGCCCTTGAAGTCTGCCCTGCCCAAAATTCGTAAAAAAAAACTGACAAAACCAATATTTATCATCTTAAGGGCTAGTTATAGCCTATCAAGGGCCTTTTTCTTTGTGTACTTCTTTGTTTTATTTATTTTAGTGTATGATAGAATATATAAAAATTATAAATGCAACCAAAATTTTGTCGGCGAAAATTTTAATCTTGAATATAGGAGATGATAAGACCTGATATTAAATGCGAATTAAAATGCCTTTTCCGATTACCCTGGTAGAGGTCAGATCAGAAGTGAACGCGTCATGCATTTCATTTCCCAACATTACAATAGGGATTAGATGCAAATATGCCCGCCCCGATTCCGCCAAGCTAACAAAGCTAACCTTTGCCATTGAAACAATTAGTTAAAGTCTGCACCTTCCTCATTCATACTATTCTTTTGAAAATCGATTTTCGATGATTAATTGCCAAACAGAGGGTTTGACAAATGAAAAAAAAAATGAATGAAATATGGAATTAGATCAACATTTAAAGATTTTTGTACAACATTTTTAGGATTCAAGATGTTAGTTTTCGTAAGTTCAACCTCGTATTCATTGGCGTAAGTGGGTATGCCACATTGGAAAAATAAATAAACATAATTATCTGCCATGGGCGCCCATATGGGGGCCAGGGGGGACTCGTGCCCCCCCATGGCTGAATGATGCTGCCTTATTTTTATACTTTTGTTCTGAGATTTCTATTATATAGCATTAAAAGTGCCAATTAGACGAGGTTTTCCCCCCCTGGAATTCAGCTTATGGGCGCCCATGTTATCTGCATAGTATTTGATGAAGATAATTTCTTTATTTAGGTTAGGTTCTTCGAAAACATTCCCTCAATTTCATGTGCATTGTCTGTTTTGGTGCTTTTAACCCCCCCCCCCCACACACACAAACTTTTGTTGCAAAAGGAATATTCAGGTGGGCACACTTGCATAAAGACCATCCATCAATCCAAACCCAATAGCGTTTAATGGAAAATCTCAGTTTGTATGAGTTTATACCCCTTTTTGCATTCTGAACAAAACGCAGAGAGAAATGTCTGCATGCTTAGCGTTGGCACGTATTCATTACGCAAGAATTTATTTCGAATGAGTGAAATACAAATGGGAAAAAAATCCAAAAAAAGTATATACCATAAATAAACAACTAATTATGAAAAATATCACAAAAAAATGCGGGCTTGAAAGAAACACCAGTTTTGACATCCTTTCTCCTGCAAATGAACAAAGCTAAGATCTGAATATTTGCAATAACAAGCGACATGAATCTAAATAGTAAAAACTACTCAAGACATTCAAACAAAAACTTATCAAAGTAATATATTAGTGAAGCATTATTAAAAATCTATGTTGCCAAATGTCTTATAATCAATTAAAAAAACATCACCGCATTGATGAAATCAAAAATAGAAATCTTTCTTTTCTTAAGGCATTTTGTTCTATTTTTTTTTTTTTTAATCTTGATTCTCACCCGCATTAGTAATGGGGTTATGTCTTAGCAGCAATCTTGGAAGACAGGGGGTATAGGGTTGAAGTGGTGACAGTACGAAACTAACTTAGATGGATTTGGAGGTTGTCTTGCCCTTGCTTGTTAAAAAAAAAATAATACTCATTTTTTACTATAATGTTCCATTGAAAATTTCCAGTTCAGTTTTTAACAAGCAAAAAGGTTTTGAAAATTTTTGGGTCAGCGTGAAGTACGGACAAAGATAATAGAGAAAAAGGGAGAGAGAAAGAGAGGTGAGGAGCAGGGGCGGATCTTGAGGAAAATCTAGGAGGTACTGTGACAAGGTCGTTGATGACCGAAATCTTGGGGGCCCAATCTGAAAAAGGTGCTAATAATTGACCAAACTGACAAATTTATTCTAATAAAAGAGTGAAAAAAAGAAATAAACAGGGAAAGAGGGCACCAGAAAAAAATTGGGGGGGGGGGGGCAGGGTCCCTCCTGTCCCCTGGATCCATCAGTGGCGAGGAAGGAAGAAAGAAAATGAGACAGAGTAGGGACCGTCCTCCCGCTATCCCTTTTTGCGAGAATATGAATAGTGGTTTTGTTTCTTAGCTTCCACTTTATCGTCGGGCAAACATATTGACGAAGCTGAAGAAGCAGGATTTTTACTTTAAAACGTATATTGTTTACTCGCTTAAAATTAAAATATTATTCTATTTTTAAATTTTAAAATCACGTTATTTAAAATATTTAAACAAAACATTTTATTTTTAATAGCCTGGGGAGGAAACAATTGTAAAAATTAGCAATGGAGCCTGATTAGGAGCATTGCTTGACTTGACCTGAGGTTATGTTGAGGAGTTGCTCATGAACAACGTTGGACTGAAACTCGCCTTGAATCTCAGTAGATTCTCAAATCCTTGCTTATTCTTTCTTCGGAAATGCAATAAACCCGAAACCTTGAAAAAATGGAAACCCTACCTTCTAAAGGTAAAATATTTTATCTGCTGTCTGCATAATTGGTATACAAACACAGCACAGGCATTACAGGGTATACATGAGTCTGTGCCTCAGACTCTCAGAATGCACGCACTCTGATTTAGAGTACAGTTCTTTGACCCATCTTGTTTGCAAAAATACTGCTGAACACTGAACTCTCAAGATGCATCTTTTATAAACGGACAAAAGACTGTTAGTATCTTAGTTTTAATTACTAATTTATGAATTTAACTGTGTACGGAAGCTGTTCCCTGATTTTTATGGCCTTTTCTCGTGGTAATTTGCTCAATGAAGCATATGTCTGAAAGAGTCTACGCTTCATTAGATTTGGTCTGCTGCGTTTCTCGAGATGGGGCGAGGAAATCAAATTGAAAAAGTCATTTCTTATCACTGATTAGATAAGCTTCGAATCAACGATGTGGATATTCTTTTTCTCTGATTGGATCAGACATTTATTGCCAGCATGCGTTTTAAACAACAATAAAATATGTGAATGCAGATAACTTTTTAAGGTGTCTACAATGACTATTAGTCACCCGAGTCTACAATATAAATACATACAGTAATAGAATTGTGTCTTAAAAATTGGACACAGCAGCGCTAGTGTCATCGAAGGAGTTGGTTTTGGTTTTAATAAATATACATAAATATCACATAAATAATTTTCTTAAATTATGTCTCATAATATAAATTTCTAATAATTATTATTTCTCATAAATGATTCTCATAGTAATCACATAATAATTATCACATAAATAATTATTTTGGTTTTAAATAATATACATAAATATAAATATACATAATTAGTTAGAAGTTTTGGCTGGGATTTCGATCGGAAGACTTTGGCTGATGCAATTAATTTTTGCGTACACGCGAAGGCAGAGTCAAAGGAATGGCTTATTGAAACTTATGGCTAAATTGCTTAATGGCTTAATATTATGGCTTAATGGCTTACAGAGTCTTATTAAATGGCTCAGTCTAAGTCATTATGTTCTAAAATCATTCAGTAGCCAAGATAGGTGCTTGTATTACTGTATATATTGCTACTGTGCCTGAGTCATTCAATAAGAAGAAATGATGTGGCACTAGACTCTATAGTCCAAGCCGGCAATGTTGATCTCCGTTTCATGGCCCTTCGGCTAGGAATTTCAAAGGGGGGGTTGGGGACCAGCCAACCTGTACTTTCGCGCACCTTTCCTGTTTACATTCTCCAAATTAATTATTTGTTAATTAGGCACATGCGAAGGGAAAGATCGACTTGTGAAAAAAGGTCTTTAGATTCTCCGTAACACCAACACCCTTTTATGAAACCTTGTCTCAGTACTAAATTTATAAAAAAAAGCAAATATTGTAAAAAGTCAAAAATGGATTAAAAGGAAAAGAATGCCGCATCAGACTCTATAGTACAAACTGGTAGTTCTGATCGCCATTTCATGACATTTCCCTCATGATGTGAAATTTTAGGTGGTGGGGGGAGGTGCAGCCATCCTATGCTATCGCTCATTGATTTCTGTTTCATAGCATTTTATTCAGGAAGTGCAATTTTGGGCGGGGGCCTGCCAATCCTATGCTCCCAATGAGGCGTGTGCTTCAATATAGAAAGAAGGAATGCATTTGCCGTCCCAAGTTAAAACTTTTACAGCAGCTTTAATTTTAGGGTCTTGAAAACATATTAAACTAAACTTCATATGAAATAGTCTCTGGTGGTTATCTAAGTGGTAAAGACATAATAGAACTCACGTATACCTAGGGTTTGAAAAAGGCTCATTGGAAGTTTTAAAATGAATTTATTGCCATTGAAGTAATTCCATTTTATTTAACTTAGTTAAAATATATTACATTTTAAATAATTCAAATTGAATTACCTTTAGTTAATTTTTAATTTAAAACATGTATGTACATTAAATTCATTTTAGTTATGAACTTATTTCAAATTTATTAGATTCGTGGGCCTTTAAACATAACATCTTCAGGTTTCTCATTTCTGTATTATTCTTTTTGGGATTTTCGTAGCAATGCAGTATGGAGAAGCTCCTGTTACTACTAATGAATTCAATTAATTGCACTACCAGGTCACTAGTAGCCTACCCAACATAATTACACACACCTCCTTCGACCCACTTCACTCCTTCTGTTCAGAGTTTTACTCGTTGCTCCCTTCCCAAAAGCTCCTTGTTGTTAATATATTCTTGTGACCTCTGGCCATCGTATTTTATTTTACCGTTATTTTTGAAGAATTAAATTAAAAATTATAATGTTGTGCTGCTTCATTCCATTTCTTTAATTTCATCGCCAAAGTAAATTTGATTTACTCAATAAATTTGAGTCAAATTTGAGTCTTCATTATAAAAATGGTTTGTTTTAAGTTCTTGCACCAATTTACTAAAGGTTTAGCGCCCTTTTTGTGGGCGCAAGGTTTGAATTGAAAATTGACCTTCAGATGACGAATTGTTATGTGCATGTTATATGTTCAGATCTACCAAAAAAGTAAAATAAATTAAAAAAGGTCTAATGACTGAAAGAGGATTTAAATTCTATAAAACATATGAGTTAATTCGAGTAAAATTGATTTAAATAAAATTAAGTAACTTTAATTGAATTTGATTCACAAAAGAATATCGAATCAAACCATTTTTTGTTATAGAAAAAAGGTGTTTATTGAATTTCTTTGCTGAAACTCATTCAACGTTTTGCGCCCTCTCATTGGTTTCCTAATTGATCTTCAAATAAAGAATTACTTTATCTAGTGTCTGTTTAGTTCTCACAAAGAAGCTTTGTTTGAGTATGCCTATCTTTGGAAAAAAATTCTTTACTAATAACAAAAAAAAAGGATTAACATTCTTTAAAGCATTTGAATGAGCATATTTTCTTTAAGAGGATTAGTTTCAAAAGGATTCTTTTGTAGAGCCTTGTCAAATTTCATTTATTATAACCAAATAGTACCAGAAAGATAACGTTTAAGTTTGATAAAAAAAACAAATATGAAAAAATATAAAATAGTTATAGAATAATATGAAATAATATAAAATAAAATAAAAATAGTGCATAATAATATAAATAATAATAAATATGTTTCAATAATAAATAAATAAAGAAAATAAATCCGTCGTTTTATGTAAATAATTGTTAAGACTGCAAGTTTGCTTTTTTTGTTCTTTGTTCGTGATGTACTCCACTTTTTGTTGTTCATAGCGGGTAATAAATAAATTATCATACATATATATATATATATATATATATATATATATATATATATATATATATATATATATATATATATATATATATATATATATATATATATATATATATATAAAGAAAAAAAAAGACATATGAGTTACCCATGCAAAAAAGTGATTTTTCGTGTTTTCAAGGGGGGTTATAAATTTGCCCTATTGAATTTTTGGCAATATTGATTCAAGGGGGTGCAGTTTTTGTTTAAATCCGGCTGAACTTTCGAATAATGAAATAAGCGTATGAGAGAGTCCTACTGTAGAAGTTTTACGCCCATAAAAACAAAAATGTGGAATTTTAAGTTTTTTTCCAAGAATAATTCTAAGATTCGTGTTTATTATTTCTTTTCCTTCTGTAGTGATTTTATCGAATAAGTGATCGTAGAAAATACGGAGAGAGATTATTTGATCGGAATGGGAAAATTATTTGTGTATTTTTAATTGACTACCACATTGGACAAAAGTTTGCCTCCCCCAAGGCCCATTCTTTCGCCAAAGTCTTCCGATACAAAAATTTAGATAGTCAATTTTGGTTCAAAATAGACGAAATATTTAATGGCTACGTTTAGAAGATAACTTGACCTCTCAACACCCACGGGGCAATGGCTACAAGCTTTAAACTTCGCCTATTGTTTACATATTTTATTGGTTATTGGGAAGGTTACAGATATTTTTTCGAGGAAAGTATTTTCAGTGGGGGAGTGGTAATTTTATACAGGGAGATTTTCACATTGGAAGGGTATTTTCTGGAGGTGAACTTTCTAAATAAAATTTCACACGAGTGATACTTTCCCTAAATTAATAGGTAAATATCATTTTAACTTTTCAATCAAAGTGAGTTAAATTCGAACCTGCATTAGTTGAAAAACATTCAGAAATTCAATTAAAAAAAAGAATTAACTGAAATTATGGAGCGGAATTACAACCTAAAACGAACAGAGATTATTCCGTTTATGAAAGGGACTGTCCCCTCCTCAACGCCCCGCTCTTTACGCTAAAGTTTTTTATTATACTAAAAAGTAGAGTTGTGTCAAAGAGTCAAACTTTAAAGTAAAGAGCGGGGCGTTGAGGAGGGGACAGCATCTTTCATTTACGGAATAATTTCTGTTTGTTTTAAGTTTTAAGTTTTAATCTCAGTTTAAATTTTTATTTATTATTTAATTTCTGTAAAAATCAAACAACTTAGTATGATAGTACTTTTCAGACTTGATGGTACTTTAGATAATGGCTCGTAAGAAAAACAGTGTGGTTTTAAGAAAGGTAGAGGATGCGTCGACCAAAGTCTTAGGTTAACAATTGCCTGAGTTGTCAAACGTCTTATAGGTTAATAAATAAAAAAAACAAGTTTTTTTAACTGAAAGTAAGGAGCGACCAAACTTAAAACGAACAGAAATTATTCCGTATATGAAATGGGCTGTCCCCTCCTCAACGCCTCGCTCTTTACGCTAAAGTTTTTATTGTCTAAAAAAGTAGAGTTGGGACAAAGTCAAACTTTAGCGTAAAGAGCGAGGCGTTGAGGAGGGGACAGCCCCTTTCATATACGGAATAATTTCTGTCCGTTTTAAGTTTTAATGTCGTTCCTTACTTTCAGTTAAAAAACTTGTTTTAATATTTAATTTTTGAACGTTTTTGAATTAATGCACGGCTTGATTTTGGCTCACCGTACATGAATAATTAAAACAACATTTGCATATTAATTTAACTTTTATTTGGTTAAATGGCTTTCTCAAAACTTGTTTAATTTTACTTCCGAACGTTTTTATTAGTAATAAATATACTTAACTTACGAATTAACTTACACAACGAACTTTTATATTCATATACTTTTATACTTATATTAGGGGGTTCACCCCCTAGTCAATACCTTGCTCTTTAAGCTAAAGTTTGAATTTTGTTCCAATTCTTTAAAAATGACCCCTTAATTACAAAGGCCGTTAATTAGAATAAATAGCTCTTATGAAAAGTACAAAAAAATTTTTGGCTTAAAGAGTTTGGTATTGACTAGCGGGTGAACCCAATCATATACGTAATATTTTCTGTTCGTTTTAGGTTTTGATGTTGCTCCTTACTTTCAGTTGAAAAAATTGTTTTTTTTTAATTTCTGATCTGTTTTTAAATAATGCTGGGAAATCCGGCGCCCCCTTCATAGCAATGTCCCTTCCCTCATGAAAAGTTCCTTCATGGAAAGATCCTCCCACATAGCCCTCGACCCACCCTCCCTCCCCCACTACCAGAAAAAATCCCCCCCGAAAACGTCTGTATGCTTCCCAATAACCAATACTATATGTTAACATTGGGTAAAGTTCATAACTTTCAGCCCTCCTCCCAGAGATTTCGGGGGAGATATTCATCTTAAAGGACATAGTTATCATATTTTCGACCATGCTGAACAAAATGGCTATCTCAAAATTTAGATCGGGTGACTTTGGGAATAAAATGAGCGTGGGAGGGGGCCTAGTTGCCCTCTTTTTTTGGTCACTTAAAAAGGGCACTAGAACTTATAATTTTCGTTCCAAGGAGCCCTCCCACGATATTCTAGGACCACTGGGTCGATACGATCCCCCCTGGAAAAAAAACAACAAATAAACACACATCCATGATCTTTCTTCTGGCAAAAAGTACATAATTCCACATTTTTGTAGATATGAGCTTGATACCTCTACAGTAGGGTTCTCTGATACGCTGAATATGATGGTGTGATTTTCATTAAGGTTCTATAACTTTTAGGGGGTCTTTCCCCCTTTTTTCGAAAATCAGTCAAATTTTCTCAGGCGCTTAACTTTTCATAGGTAGGACTAAACTTGATGACACTTATATATTTAAAATCAGCATTAAAATCTGATTCTTTTGATGTATCTATTGGAATCCAAAACCCGTTTTCTAGAGTTTATGTCATAAAAAAAAGATTTAAAGGAAAGGGGACTTCATGGGAATGGTCGAAAGACGGAGGCTTTGAATAGGTTCAGATGGAGGAGGAGCGTGTACAGCTGTCTTGGTCTGAAGCTGTTTGCTGCTGCAGTGTGGTTTTTGTAGTAGTAGTCACATTCTAGAAATTAAGGTTGAAATAAGAGAGTCTTCTGTAAAAAATTTTATTTTGAATCTATTTTAGGTGTATTACTACCCCAAAGGGGCAAGAAGTAATGCTTTTAAGTAATTAACAGTTGTTTGAAAAAACAGGTATTTTTTATTTTCTATATTTTATTTTTATGTAAATTTATGTGCTTTAGGCTGTGATGGCGCAAAAACATCAGAATTCCAAAGTGACTATTTTTCCTTGCAACTAGCGTGTCAAATATGCGAAGATGTTGAAACATTAAAATTTCAATATATCTTTCGAACATTCACTGTCGTTTGTTTAAAAGTTCCCTAAGCTCAAAGGTCAGGGGAATGTAATCATTTCTGACTTGAAAAATTACTTTGACCCGGCTAATGGCAGGTTGTTCTCAGCTTGCTAAGATGGGAATAGCACAATCTAGTAGTTCTTTACATATATTTATCAGCTATAAAGGTGTATTCAATTTCAAATAATACAAATTCTCATTTAGAATGACAAGTGAAATATGTAATTGTTTTTCTTAGCTGCTTATGATGTATAGAAAATTTTGTTCTAGAAAAGCCACGATTCTAATTAAGGTAACGAACATCTGCAACTTCTTGTATTTTTGTCATTATGAGCATCATTTTCAAATTTTTGTGGGATACAGACTTTGAGTTGGGGGGTTGTTGTTGTACGGAGAGATATTCAAAAATTGGGCTCCCGATTGATATTTCTTCCTTCTGTCCCTGTAATTAGTGCAAATTTCGACATTCTTCAGGGTCAGTTGCTCTTTCCTTGAGCAAAATTAAGTTGAATGTTGAAGTCAAACTTAGTACGAACACAAATTATTACAAACAGGAGTTTGACTACTATCCGCTTCCCCATCCTCTAAACGTAAAAGTATAAACCCTATTGCGTCATTGGTATTTTACTAAAAACTGTATGTGTTTTGAACAGTTATTGAAAAAAAAACAATAAAAATAAACTAAATAGCCTATTTGATACATAATAATATGAATTGCTGATAGCTCGATTCTGTTTCATTGTAATTTTATTTTTCAATGATGTAAATATATAAGGCAATAATTGTGATACATTTTTTTTTTCAGTTCAGAAACGTTTCAAAAACAAACAAATTTAAAATGAACAGAACTTCTTATTTCAAATTAGCTTGCAAACTATTACTTTTTTTTTAACCTTTATCGTACCCTGCTGCGACAACTCAACCCCAAAAAACACGAAAAAAAAAATTAAAGATATACAAAATAAAAGTAAATATGGTACTATGGAAGTAAAAAAGTTGTTTTTCGAATAATTAAAAATCTCCGACTTCAAATACGCACATAAAATAGATAACTTAAATAGAAAAGTTCTGAAGACCAGATTCCATGAGACACCATCATTAAAAATGAACCTGTGTCCGACATTTGACCGGACATAAATATGGCTAGGACGACAAATGGTATATTATCAAGGCCGTATTAGTTTTTATCCGACTAAATTGTTTTTATCCGACTCGTAAAAACGCAACTAAAATGTATATAAACAAATTTTTGAAGTGTTTTTTTACCCTCCCTCCTGAAAAGAAATAGTCCCTCCGCGAACAAAAATTTTGTTTACGGCCTTGTATATTATATTCTACCTACATTTTGGAAAGTCTGCCGGTTATCCCGATAGATCCTGGTTATCGAGGTACATGCACAGTAATACATTGAAAATAATTTTATTTAAAAACTTCTATTTAAAATATACTTTAGACGTTTAGCTAATTTCTTTATTTATTCCCTTTTAGGTACGAATCCGTGTGAGCTGGCTTGTCTGGCTGAAGGAAAGAATTTTTACTACTCTTTTGGAAAAGCGGCTGATGGCATTACTTGTAGTCTAAATAATGGAAATACAATTGAAAAGGGTGTTTGTGTCAACGGAAGATGCTCGGTAATACAATTAATTGTAATCTTATTTATGTGTAATTTAATTTTATTATGTTAAGTAATCATTTGAGTTAATATTCGTGTTTAATATGTTCAAACTGTGTTTTCGTCTGTCCTAATTGATCTAATATTTAGCAGCATCTTGAATGAAATAATCACAACAATTTAGTTGTGAAAAGGAGGTTTCTTGGAATAGGATATTTATGGGAAAAGGATGTAAAAGGCGGTTTATGGGAAAAGGAGGTTAACCTCATTTTCAAAATGAGATTTATGACTATTTTTGCTAAAATCAAATCTTTTTATTTTACGCTTGGTATACAGGTGGTCTTCCACTTTCGAACAGTTTGCTATTTAGAGTGTTTTTTCGTTTTTTTTTTTTTCAATTTGACTTCCCATTTGTTTTTACCAGAGCTATATCTAAGATTTTTTATACGAGAGATGGGGTGTTATACCGGAGGAATGTTTGTTAAGGGAAGGGAAAGGGTTTGCCAGAAGGATGAGTTTACCTCTCTTGTATGGTGCCTTACGGTCTCAAATAAGTTTCTTTTTCAATCCTGTTTTTGAGGATATACGATTTTGACAATTCTTTCAACATTTTAAAATGCAGTCTTTGGTACATTTACTTTTACCTCCCTCTACTTTGGAACATTTTTTGAACTCCCCCTACTTTGGAACACACTTTAGGAACCAATTATGTTCCAAAGCTGAGGCCTGCATGCATAAGGTTCATTCCATTCACTGATCATGGCAGAAGTGTTGTAATTAAATCCTAAAATTTCATTTTTGTTTTTTATAACTTAATTTAATCTTGTTATGCTCAATAATAATTTCGATTGATAATTTAATTTCTATGTAAAATTTTCAAACTATAATTTCATCCACATTTTATTTCATTTTTTAAAAATTAATTATCTTGCAATATCGTAAAAAATCATGATGGAGAATTTTTTGTTTGAGTGGTAGTCGGGTGGCCCTTAGGGAATTTCTTTTTAAATAGAGTCAAGCTTTCTGTCAAAATTCAGAATGAACTGATTGCAGCAATCCAGTATCTCCTATTCAAAAAGAAACTTCTATTTAGAATTTAAACTTTCTGTCACATTTATAATGAAATGATTGCAACAATCCAGTAGCTCTTATTCAAAAAGAAGTTTCTGGCTATACTCGGAAGTTTAGTTATATTAAGGTGGTACAGGTGGCACTTGTGAAGCTTCCATTTAGATGAAGCCAAACTTTCTGTGAAAATTAGCAGCAGTGAACTGATCGCAGCAATCCAGTATCTCCTATTCAAAAAGAAACTTCTATTTAGAATTTAAACTTTCTGTGACATTTATAATGAAATGATTGCAACAATCCAGTAGCTCTTATTCAAAAAGAAGTTTCTGGCTATACTCGGAAGTTTAGTTATATTAAGGTGGTACAGGTGGCACTTGTGAAGCTTCAATTTAGATGAAGCCAAACTTTCTGTGAAAATTTGCAGCAGTGAACTGATCGCAGCAATCCAATATCTCCTATTCAAATGGAGGTTTCTGGCTATACTTGGAAGTTTAGCTATATTAAGATGGTAGTCAGGTGGCATTTATGAAACTTCTATTTAAAAGTCAAACTTTCTGTGAAAATTTCGAATGAAATGATTGTTACAATCTAGTAGCTCTCATTCAAATTAAATTAAAAAAAACAACAGTTTTTTCAACTGAAAGTAAGGAGCAACATTAAAACTTAAAAAGAACAGAAATTATTACATAAATAAAGGATGTTTTCCCCTCCTCAACACCTCGCTTCTTACACTAAAGTTTTATAGTACTTTTAAAAAAGCGTCTCATTGTTCTAATTAAAAGGCCGTTGTGTTTCAGGAGTCATTATTAAAGAATTGGGACCCAATTCGAACTTAGTGTAAACAGCGACGTGTTAAGGAGGGGTAATCCCCTTTATATACGTAATAATTTCTGTTCGTTTTAAGTTTCAATGTTGCTCCTTACTTTCCATTGAAAAAACTTGTCATTTTTATTTAATTTCTGATTGTTTTTTAAATAATGCCGGGAAATCTGATCCCACCTCCACGGATAAACTTCCTCCCCACGGAAAATATCCTCTAGAGAATTCAATCCCGGTGAAAATTTACCCCGGACAATTACTCTTAACCACTCTGCGCATAAAATTGAGACGGAATAGAGAAAGCAAGACATATAAAAAGAATTTTGTATAAGAACTCTGGCAAATTTCCCCGTGGCAAAACCCCCAGCAGAATAGTTGCCCCCCCCCACACCCAAAAATGTATGACTAGCATCCCAATAAAAAATATTTTGCGCAAACAATGAGCAAATTTTATAACTTAAAAACCTTTCCCCTAGGGCTGTGGGGGGTCATGTTATACCCAAAGGCATAGGTATTGGGCCTTTCAACTATGACGAACAAAATGGCTATCGCAAAATTTTGATCGGACGATTTTGGGAAGAAAGTGGCGCGGGAGGGGGCCTCGTTGCCCTCCATTTTTTTGTCACTTAAAAAGGGCACTAAAACTTTTAATTTCCATTTGAATGAGCCCTCTCCCAATATTCTAGAACCAATAGGTCGATAAGATTACCCCTCGGAAAAAACAAGAAAAAAAACAAACAAAAAAAAACCCAAATAAACACGCATCCGTGATCTTTCTTCTGGCAAAAAATATGAAATTCCATATTTTGCAGATAGGGGCTTGAAACCTATATAGCAGGGTTCTCTGATACGCTGAACCTGATGGTGGGATTTTCATTGAGATCACTTGACTTTTAGGGGCTGTTTCCCCCTTTTTTTCAAAAATCAGGAAAATTTTCTCAGGATCGTAACCTTTGATGAGTACAATTAAACTTAATGAACTTTATATAGTTGAAATCAGCATATAAAGCCGAAAAATTCTGTTTTTTAGAGTTTCGGTTACGATTGAACCGGGTTGCTCCTTACTTAAAGTTCGTTACCACGAACTGTTTGAAAGAGGTTTCTGGCTATAATCGGAAATTTTAGTTATATTAGCGTTGCAGTCAAGTGGTCTATTGTTTTCTGAAAGGCTATATTTTTTACACAAATGTAAGATTTACCATTCAAATAGATAGAAATCTAGAAGCAAAGACAATATAATTCCAAATTATGAGCATCTGTATCATACTCTCGAAATTTCTTGTTGCACGGCCTTTGGTAAACGCGTTTGTAAATATGAGACTTTATAACATATTTCAAAAACCAAACAACATTTTAGAAAATACAAGATAAAAAATTGACTTAGGTTAATGTTTTTATTTTAAGATGATGCCCACTTTAACAATAAAGTTTCATGTACATCATTTGAAATTGTCATCGACGTTCTTTTGATTGTGACCTATCGAATTATTCTAAATAACCCTTCTTTAATTTTTTTTTCTTTTTTGAATTGATAATGTCCATAGGCTAACTAAACAAAATCCCTTTACACGAAATCCTTTTGTTTGTATAAATAAATATACCAAAGGTGGAATCTAACTAAAAAGCCCGGCTAGCGCAGATGATAATACATCATACTACCAATCTCGGCGCTAGGGGGCTCGAGCCATACGTTTTATTTTCCCTTCGTTAAAAAGTGAAATAATTTAGAATATTTTCCTTTTTTGGATAAATGATTTAATCTAGAATAGACTTTTACACACACAAATGCATAAATAATTTGATTAAAGGGGATAAAGGGGGAGTGTCTTTGTTCTTTGTAAATGAGTTTTTCCGAAGTTATAGTTTTGGTAACTTTACTTTGTTTCGTCTCACGGCAGACAAATCGAATTGAAACCTTCAAGAACTGTATTCTTGGGGGAGGGGCTGGAGGAGAAAGATGATTTTAAATTTTGTGCATGAAAGGTAAAACTTTGTCTGGCCATAATAAAAGAATATACGCTACCGTTTTTGTCTATTTTATTCCAGTCGTCTGACGGGCTTTGCCGCTTGTGAGGTATACTTGATCTTGTCTTAATTTCTGTTTTTATGTGTCATGTCCGATGATGACGACATTGTTCTTTTTTTGTGGTTAGCTTGTTTTTTTTTTAGGTCTAAAAGAGCGCTTTTGTTACTTTGTCAGTCTCATAGCTCAGTGACATGATGATCTGTTATTACTGTAATGAAGGCCCGCATCTTTGTGACAAAAACTTTTATGAAATAATGCTTTTAGCAAATCTTCTGTATAGCGTGAAGAACATGTCATTTACTTTTTTTAGATTGTGTAAAAAAAAGACGAAATTTATGCCATTTGTTTTAACACTACAGCTCGTGTCAACCGGGTGACATGAAGAGTAAACCCTGACCAAGCTACATATTCCGAAAGATCATATGTTAATGACGCTAATAGTAATTATATGATATTCTAATACTGAAGGGTTTTCCACTTTGTCATCAGAGCTCGTTCCTAGGGTTGATGGTGGCCGGGGAAAAATTTAAAATTAATTACAGTACCCCCCCTCCCTCCCGACTCAAATATAAGCAAAAAAAGCCAAATCAAAATGAAAAGTTGGATCAAAGTGGGCAATTCCCCAGCCGTGGCACGCCTAAGCCACGGCAACCGGGAAACTTCCCGTTTGCCCCCCTCCTCCTAGCAATGGCTCTGTGTGTCTTCCTATGAGGATCATCTGGAAGCATTTGGAACATAAGAATGGAGTCAGACAGGTTTTTTGGAGTGGAATGGAATAAATTTATAGCAGTTAAATGAATTACAAGAAAAATTTGCTTGTTTTTGGATTAAGAGTAAGGGTTTTCTGCGGATGACTAATGACATGTTGCCAAAGATTGCGCTTTTCGGCCAGCCGTCTATAGCAAACGAAAAGCATTTCGTCCTCGGTTGGGGTGCGAGGATGTCGTAAGGAAAGATTTAAGGGAAATATGAACTTCCTGGGAGGGTGTAAAGAAGGAGGCTTTGGATAGATTGGGAAGGAGGAGGAGCGTACGCAGCTATTAACCTCAGGCGGTTTGATGCTGCAGTGAGTTGTTAACAGTAGTAGTAGTATTAGTTTTGAACTTCCAGATCGTCTTAGGTCTGGCTGTGCAGCCTGTATCAGGGGGCGTTTATCCCCCTTCCAAAAGACATTTACTTTCAACACAACTTGTTTGTGTCTTTTCCAAACATCCTCTCATTACCATTCCTAAATATTTAGCCTTTGGGCTATTGGTTAGTTTAGCAACGTTTATTGAAAGAGGCTTAATTCTGAGTGACAGAGATCTCAACTTTCTTAGGAATTTTGTGAATCATTACTAAAAGTCCATGTTTACAAGAGAAAAAAAAATCTATACTTGAAAAAATTCCAGAACCTGTGGAATGAGAGACAAATCAAACAAACACGTCCTACATAAATATAAATAAATAGAGGTATGAATGAAAGGCATTTGTCTTAGTCAAAGGTTAAATAATTACCATTAGGTTATTCCAGAAATTTTCCAGAGGAATTTTTCAATTGCACGAAAAAAGTGGTTCGATCCCATTTTTTATGAAAGAAAAGTTAAGATTGTTAAGCCAAGTTTTACAGATGAATGCTATTATATTAACGAAATTGTTCTGTTAGGCCATCCAACTGGGGTCAAACAAAAACAGATTGTCGTTGATTGATGCCGAACGGGGTAGGAATAAGGTTGATATCTTTGATAAAAGATATCAAACAAATTGGAACTTCGTGGGAGGATGTGAAAAGTTAAGCTGTGACTAGATTGGGCAGTTAGAATAGGGTCTGCAGCTGTGGTGATCCAAGGCAGGGCTGGTGTTGCAGTGAGCATTGCAAAAATGTATTGCATTTGTATGCATTGTATTTGTATTCCAGTACATTAACTTTTCGTTTAAAATTGAAACCCCTTTTAATTGTTAGCTTATTTGCAAGAAAAAACCGCTTTGTGATACCCAAAGTGTAAAGCTGAAGTAAGTATAGGGTTAAATGTGTTATTATTTATAAAAAAAATTATAGATTAGTAACTAAAAATAAAATGGTTATTGTTCCCGATTTTGACTTTGTCTCCTCCGAAAAGGAGGAAACGCTGAAAATTTAATTTTGATGTGGGGGGCAAATTAAAAGAGTTCTCTTTTCCTGTGGAAATTTTTGTTTATCTTGTTGATTTGACCAAACAAGATTACTGGTTGAGTTTATTGGTTGAATCACATTGAACACATTTTCTTTTCCTTATTGCCCCGTTCAATATGACAAAGATAAGTTTTTGACTAAGTTTCTAATTCACTGGGAGTCATGATTAAAGCCCATTACTCATAATCTTTTCATTGAATTTTTGGAAGTTTTAGTTCCTATTTTTAGTGTAAAGGCATCCCAAGGCAATCGCTCCATCACTTATGCTCTTTCATATTGCTGAGCATTCTCCTTACCCTTCTTGCGTTAGGTCGAACCTTGAGATACTAATTTCACTTAGTATCGTCGATAAGTATTAAAATTGTGCCTTGAAAGGAGAAGTGACCCACGCAGCCCCTGGGACATGGGCCCCGAATTATTAAATTGGCCCATTTTTCACAGTTACCTTTGAGTAGAAAAGTTAGACGTCTTGCACTTCGTTAAAACCCGAATCATCCAGTGAATTTAAATTTTCAGGATTGGAGGTTAAAATTTGGCCCGTGACGACTCGCCAGTAGAGAGGGGTCAGGAGGTCCGACGCCCACAATACCCCTTCGAATCCCAATCCGGACACTTTTTTAAAAATTCCGACGCCCACACCATATATGGGCATAGAGTCATTAGGGAGAATACGTGGTTAATGGGGTCAATGACCTCTTTTTCCAAGGTCGATTTATTTGATGTTTCTATGTGTAATAGCTCCGGGGCGAAGGTTGCACATGCGCATTGAATTCTAACAGGAACATTGTTATTGATCTAGGACTCTAGGGGGAAGTGAACTTCCGAGAACTTGATAGCGTAATCAAAGTGTGTCAACAACAACAACAACGACATTGACATTCGCTGAGAGCGTGCACTTACAACAGCAGAAACATCGACCGTGGAACACCTATGCTGTCGACCTCAATTCATCTATCGTGAATCAATGATTTCCCTTAGAAACAACAAATTAGTTTCCCCTTTCTTGACAGATCAATCAATCAATGACATCATCTGTCAGACTTTAAAAATTTTCTACTAGAAACATTTCTCAAGGAATAGATCAAAATAATTAATGTCTTTGAGTCGGGAACAACTCTTTTTGTCGAACTCCAAAGTATATTAATAACCAAAGGCCATGGAAACAATTAGGCAAGAAACATCTTAGCGATTAATTGTTTTAGCTCGCGAAAAGGTTTCTTATTAATTTGAAATGCGTTAGCGCAGAGATGCCAATAACAAAGGAACACGCTGAATTTGCGTTTAGGGATTATTTGGGCGAAACCGTTTTAGACAGGTTATGGAACTATTTCGGCGAAACAGATAGAGACATTTTAAAAGAAGATTTTTGAAGAGATTTTAGAAGAGAATTTGAGTGTGGTCGTTATAATACACAAGTTTCATTTGAACAGTGTTGTGAGGTCCTCTAACCCAACCCCAAAGGGTTCCAATCCTCCTACCCCAACCCCGAAGGAAGCCCCCGGTCCTCAAAAGCCCCCCAAGCTCCCAAAGGTCCTCCACCGGTCCCCAAATGTCCCCCAGGCCCCCAACTGCCCCCCCGGACACTCAAAGGCCCCCCAAGCTCCCAAAGGGCCACCGGCGCCCCCCAAGGCCCACCCAGACCCCCAAAGGCCAACCCCGGGCCCCCCAAAGGCCCATCGAGCTCCCAAAGGACCAATGGGGTCCCAAAGGCCCCCCAGGCCCCCAACTGCCCCCCTGGACCCCCAAAGGCCCTCCCTGTGCCCCAAAGGCCCTCCCTGTGCACCAAAGGCCCTCCACCGGTCCCCAAATGTCCCCCAGGCCCCCAACTGTCCCCCCGGACCCTCAAAGACCCCCCAAGCTCCCGAAGGGCCACCGGCGCCCCCAAAGGCCCACCCAGACCCCCAAAGGCCATCCCCGGGCCCCCCAAAGGCCCATCGAGCTCCCAAAGGACCAACGGGGTCCCAAAGGCCCCCCAGGCCCCCAACTGCCCCCACCGGACCCCCAAAGGCCCTCCCTGTGCCCCAAAGGCCCTCCCTGTGCCCCAAAGGCCCCCCAAGCTCCCAAAGGCCCTCCACCGGTCCCCAAATGTCCCCCAGGCCCCCAACTGCCCCCCGGACACTCAAAGGCCCCTCAAGCTCCCAAAGGGCCACCGGAGCCCCAAAGGCCCACCCAGACCCCCAAAGGCCATCCCCGGGCCCCCCAAAGGCCCATCAAGCTCCCAAAGGACCAATGGGGTCCCAAAGGCCCTCCACCGGTCCCCAAATGGCCCCCAGGAACCCAAAGGCCCTCCCGGTGCCCCACAGGCCCACCCAGACCCCCAAATGCCATCCCCGGACCCCCAAAGCCCATCCCCCGGTCCCCAAAGGTCCCCCCGAGCTCCCAAAGGACCACCGACCCTCAAGGGACCCACAGACCCTCAAAGGCTCTCCCCGAGCACCCGTCTTTCGTTGATGTGTGTTGTCTGAAACCTATGATTTGGGATGTGTAGTTTGCTACTTCAGGCTTTTCTGAGCTAAGGTTTCCTAGTATTTCCTAGGTGAATGTTGTCTGAAACCAATAGTTTGGGATGAGTAGTTTGCTATTTCAGGCTTTTATGAGCTAGGTTTCTTAGCCTTTCGTTGGTGTGTGTTGAGTGAAACTTATGATTTGGGATATGTAGTTTGCTATTTTTGACTTTTCTGAGTTGGATTTCTTAGTCTATCATAGGTGTGTGGTGTCTGAAACCTATGATTTGGGATGTGTAGTTTGCTATTTTCGACTTTTCTGAGCTGGATTTCTTAGCCTTTCATAGGTATGCGTTGTCAGAAAATTATGATTTGGGATGTATAGTTTGCTATTTCAGGCTTTTCTGAGCTAAGGTTTTCTAGTATTTCGTAGGTGAATGTTGTCTGAAACCAATAGTTTGGGATGAATAGTTTGCTATTTTTGACTTTTCTGAGCTAGGTTTCTTAGTCTTTCGTTGGTGTGTGTTGACTGAAACCGATGATTTGGGATATGTAGTTTGCTATTTTTGACTTTTCTGAGCTGGATTTCTTAGTCTTTCATAGGTGTATGTTGTATGAAACCTATGATTTGGGATGGGTGGATTGCTACTTTTGACTTTTCTGAGCTGGATTTCTTAGCCTTTCATAGGTGTTTGTTGTCTGAAACCTATAGTTTGGGATGACTAGTTTGCTATTTTTGACTTTTCTGAGCTAGATTTCTTAGCCTATCATATGTGTGTCCTTTCAGAAAATTATGATTTGGGAGGTGTAGTTTGCTTTTTGGACTTTTCAGAGCTAGGATTCTTAGTCACTCATAGGTGTTTGTTGTCTGAAACTTCGAGTTTGGGATGAGTAGTTGGCGATTTCAGACTTTTCTGAGCTAAGGTTTCTTAGTATTTCGTAGGTGAATGCTGTCTGAAACTTATGATTTGGGATATGTAAATTACTATTTCGGGCTTTTCTGAGTTGGATTTCTTAGTCTTTCATAGGTGTGTGGTGTCTGAAACCTATGATTTGGGATGTGTAGTTTGCTATTTTCGACTTTTCTGAGCTAGGTTTCTTAGCCTTTCATAGGTATGTGTTGTCAGAACATTATGATTTGGGATGTGTAGTTTGCTATTTCAGGCTTTTCTGAGCTTCGTTGGTGTGTGTTGACTGAAACCGATGATTTGGGATATGTAGTTTGCTATTTTTGACTTTTGTGAGCTGGATTTCTTAGTCTTTCATAGGTTTGTGTTGTATGAAACCTATGATTTGGGATGGGTGGATTGCTACTTTTGACTTTTCTGAGCTGGATTTCTTAGCCTTTCATAGGTGTTTGTTGTCTGAAACCTATAGTTTGGGATGACTAGTTTGCTATTTTTGACTTTTCTGAGCTAGGTTTCTTAGCCTATCATAGGTGTGTCCTTTCAGAAAATTATGATTTGGGAGGTGTAGTTTGCTTTTTGGACTTTTCAGAGCTAGGATTCTTAGTCACTCATAGGTGTTTGTTGTCTGAAACTTCGAGTTTGGGATGAGTAGTTGGCTATTTCAGACTTTTCTGAGCTAAGGTTTCTTAGTATTTCGTAGGTGAATGCTGTCTGAAACTTATGATTTGGGATATGTAAATTACTATTTCGGGCTTTTCTGAGTTGGATTTCTTAGTCTTTCATAGGTGTGTAGTGTCTGAAACCTATGATTTGGGATGTGTAGTTTGCTATTTTCGACTTTTCTGAGCTAGGTTCTTTAGCCTTTCATAGGTATGTGTTGTCAAAACATTATGATTTGGGGTGTGTAGTTTGCTATTTCAGGCTTTTCTGAGCTAAGGTTTTCTAGTACTTCGTAGGTGAATGTTGTCTGAAACCAATAGTTTGGGATGTGTAATTTGCTATTTCCGACTTTTCATAACCGGATTTCTTAGTCTTTCGTAGGTGTGTGGTGTCTGAAACCTATGATTTGGGATGTGTGGGTTGCTATTTAAGGCTTTTCTGAGTTGGATTTCTTAGTCTTTCATAGGTGTGTAGTGTCTGAAACCTATGATTTGGGGTGGGTGGATTGCTAATTTTTACATTTATGAGATGTATTTATTAGACTTTAATATGTGTTTGTTGTCTGAAACATATAGTTTGGGATGACTAGTTTGCTATTTTTGACTTTTCTGAGCTAAGTTTCTTAGCCGTTCATAGGTGAGTGTTGTCTGAAACCTATGATTTGGGATATGTAATTTGCTATTTCTGACTTTTCATAACCGGATTTCTTAGTCTTTCGTAGGTGTGTGATGTCTGAAACCTATGATTTGGGGGTGTGTGGGTTGATATTTTTTGACTTTTCTGAGCAGGATTTCATAGCTATTCGTAGGTGTGTGTTGACTGAAGCCTATGATTTGGGATGGTTAATTTGCTATTTTTGACTTTTCTAAGCTAGATTTCTTAGCCTTTCATAGGTGTGTCCTTTCAGAAAATTATGATTTGGGAAGCACACAAAAACTTACACATGCACACAAAAACTTACATGCACACAAAAACTTAAATGCACACAAAAACTTACACACACACACACACACACAAAAAACTAAAAAACACACAAAAAAGAAAAAAAAAAAACAAAAAAAAAAAAAAAAAAACACACAAAAAATTAAAAAAAAAAACAAACACACACAAAAACTTAAACAATAACACAAAAAAACACACACACACATTCACAAAAACTTACACACACACACACTCACAAAACTTACACATACACACACGAAAACTTACACACACACGCCAAAACTTACACACACAAAAACTTACACAAGCACACGAAAACTTACACACACACACACACACGAAAAAAAACACACACACACGACAAAACTAACACACACAAAAGCTTAGCCACACACAAAATTACACACAAACACACACACACACAAAAACTAACACATTCACACTAAAACTTACATGCACACAAAAACTTACATGCACACAAAAACTGACACACACACACACACACAAAACTTACACACACACAAACACACGAAAACTCACACACACACATACTCAAAAACTAACACAAAAAAACGATATTACACACACACACACACACACATGAACAAAAAATTAAACATGAAAACAAAAAAAACTCATACACACACACGCCAAAACTTACACACACACACACACACAAACACAAAAACTTACACAACAACAAAAAAACTCACACACACACACGAAGACAAAATTACAAACAAATAAACACACACACACACACACACACACACACAAACTTACACACACGCAAAAAAACAAACACAAACATCTACACCACAACCACCAACAAAAATAACCCACAACATATCACTCCATAACAACAACACAAAATCAAACTAAAACACTCAAGATAAAACAACATATATATAACACAAAAAATATAAAACAATCACACTCACGAGCACCCTCACAACCACCAACACACACACACGCACAAACACACACATACACAAAACTTATATCCACACGCAATAGCTTAGACACACAAAAACTTACACACACACACAAAAACTTACACACACGCACAAACACACACACACACACACACACACACACACACACACACACGAAAACTCACACACACACTCCAACACTTACACACAAACAAAAAAACAAACACACACACACACACACACACACACACAAACTAACACATGCATACGAAAACATACAAGCACACACAAACATAAACACACACACACGAAAACAAACACACACACGACAAAACAGAAAACCAAATAAGCGAAGACACACAAAAAATTACACACACACACACACAAAAAAAATAAAAAATACACGCACACACTAACACACACAAACACAAACAAACACACACACACACAAAAAAACACACACACACACACACAAAAAAACAAAAAAAAACACCCACGCAAAAAATTACACACACACACACAAAAACTAACACACACACACGAAAACATACGCACACAAGGTTAGGCTAACCTAGCCTAACCTAACTTAGCCTAACCTAACTTAATCTATCCTAACCTAACTTAACCTAACCTAACTTAATCTAACCTAACCTAACTTAACATAACCTAACTTAATCCAACCTAACCTAACCTATATGCGCGCGTACGTAGGCTAACCTAACCTAATCTAACTTAATCTAACCTAACAATATTTTTTCTGATTTTGTGTGTTTTCGCAAGAAAATAGCTTGTCTTTAGCAAACTTAGCCATAGCTAGTTGAAACTCTGCGTATATATCTTCATTTCAACCTAATTGCGTAGGTACTAGAGGAACATTTAACATTTTTTTTCTGATTTTGTGTGTTTTCGCAAGAAAATAGCTTGTCTTTAGCAAACTTAGCCATAGCTAGTTGAAACTCTGCATAAATATCTTCATTTAAGCCTAATTGTGTAGGTACTGAAGGAAAATTGAACATTTTTTCTGAATTTGTGTGTTTTCGCAAGAAAATAGCTTGTCTTTAGTAAACTTAGCCATAGCTAGTTGAAACTCAGCATAAATATCTTCATTTTTAGTCTAATTGTGTAGGTACTAAAGGAACATTTTTTCTGATTTTGTGTGTTTTCGCAAGAACATAGCTTGTCTTTAGCAAACTTAGCCATAGCTAGTTGAAACTCTGCATAAATATCTTAATTTTTAGTCTAATTGTGTAGGTACTAAAGGAACATTGATAATTTTTTCTGATTTTGTGTCTTTTCACAAGAAAATAGCTTGTCTTTAGCAAACTAAGCCATAACTAGTTGAAACTCTGCATAAATATCTTCATTTTAGTCTAATTGTGTAGGTACTAAATGAACATTGATAATTTTTTCTGATTTTGTGTGTTTTCACAATAAAATAGCTTGTCTTTAGCAAACTAAGCCATAGCTAGTTGAAACTGTGCATAAATATCTTCATTTTAGTCTAATTTTGTTGGTACTAAATGAACATTGAACATTTTTTCTGATTTTGTGTGTTTTCTCAAGAAAATAGCTTGTCTTTAGCAAACTTAGCCATAGCTAGTTGAAACTCTGCATAGATATCTTACTTTTTAGTCTAATTGCGTAGGTACTAAAGGAACATTGATCATTTTTTCTGATTTTGTGTGTTTTCACAAGAAAATAGCTTGTCTTTAGCAAACTTAGCCATAGCTAGTTGAAACTCTGCATAGATATCTTCATTTTTAGTCTAATTGCGTAGGTACTAAAGGAACATTGATCATTTTTTCTGATTTTGTGTGTTTTCACAAGAAAATAGCTTGTCTTTATGTGTGTGTGTGTCTGTGGGTGTTTCTGTGCTTTTGTTTGTTTTTGTGATATATTGTTTGTTGGTGAGTTTTATAGAGTGGGATTGAGATAGAGATATAGATATATTGAGAGATTTCTAGGTTAATGGTTGGTTTGAGTTGGTTGGGGTTTTTGTGTGTGTAAGTTTTTGTGTGTGTGTAAGTTTTGGCGTGTGTGTGTAAGTTTTCGTGTGTGTGTGTGTGTGTAAGTTTTCGTGTGTGCGTGTAAGTTTTTGCGCGTGTGTGTTAGGTTTTGCGAGTGTGTGTTAGTTCTTGTGTGATTTTTAGTTTTTTTGTGCTTGTTGTTTTGCTTGTGTATTTATTTGGTTTTGTGTGTGTGTGTGTGTGTGTGTGTGTGTGTGTGTATTTGTGTTTGCGTTTTTAAGCTTTGGAGTGTGTGTGTGTGTGTTAGTTTGTGTGTGTGTGCGTAATTTTTAGTGTGTGTGTGTGTGTGTAATTTTTTGTGTGTGTGTGTGTGTGTATGTTTTTTTGTGTGTTTAATTTTTTGCGTTTGTGTTTTAGTTTGTGTGTGTGTGTGTGTGTTTGTGTCAGTTTTTGTGTGTGTAAGTTTTTGTGTGTGTGTGTGTAATTTTTAGAGTTTGTATGTAATTTTTTGTGTGTGTGTGTGTGTTAAGTTTTTTTGTGTCTAATATTGTTTTTGTTTTAGTTTTTTCGAGTGTGTGTAAGTTTTAGTGTATGTGTTTTTCAGTTTTTGTGTGAATGTAAGTTTTCGTGTGCATGTGTTAGTTTTTGTGTGTGTGTGTGTGTGTGTGTGTGTTAGTGTTTGTGTGTGTGTGTTAGTTTGTGTGTGTGTGTGTTAGTTTTCGTGTGTGTGTGTGTAAGTTTGTGTGTGTGTGTGTAAGTTTTTGTGCGTGTGTGTAAGTTTTTGTGTGTGTGTGTAAGTTTTTGTGTGTCTAAGCTATTGCGTGTGGATATAAGTTTTTGTGTGTTTGTGTAAGTTTGTGTTTGTTTTTGTTTTTGTGTTTTTGTGTGTTTGTGTGTGTGTGTTTGTTTGTGTGTGTGTGTGTTTGTTTTTGTGTGTGTGTGTGTTAGTTTTTGTTTGTTTGTTTGTGTGTGTGTAAGTTTTTGTGTGTGTAAGTTTTGGCGTGTGTGTGTGTAAGTTTTCGTGTGTGTGTGTGTAAGTTTTGTGTGTGTGTGTGTGTGTGTAATTTTTTGTGCGTGTGTGTGTTTGAGTTTTTGTTTTAATGTGTTAGTTTTTTTGTATGTGTGTGTGTGTGTGTGTAAGTTTTGTGTGTGTGTAAGTTTTGGTGTGTGTGTGTGTGGTTTTGTGTTCATGTGTAAGTTTTTGTGTATGTGTTTGTGTGTGTGTGTGTTAGTTTTTGTGTGTGTGTATGTTTTGGAGTGTGTGTGTGTGTGAGTTTTAGTGTGTGTGTGTGTCTGTAATTTTTTTGTGTGTGTTTGTGTGTAATTTTTTGTGTGCATATAAGTTTGTGTGTGAATGTAAGTTTTCGTGTGCTTGTGTAAGTTTTTGTGTGTGTGTGCGTGTATGTTTGTGTGTGTGTGTGTGTGTGAGTTTTGACGTGTGTGTGTGTTAGTTTTCGTGTGTGTGTGTGTGTGTAAGTTTTCGTGTGCTTGTTTAAGATTTTGTGTGTGTAAGTTTTGGCGTGTGTGTGTCAGTTTTAGTGTGTGTGTGTTTAAGTTTTGTGAGTGTGTGTGTGTGTAAGTTTTTGTTCGTGTGTGTGTGTGAGTTTTTTTGTGTTCATGTGTAATTTTTTTTGTGTGTGTGTGTGTGTGTGTGTGTATTTTTTTGTGTGTGTGTAAGTGTTTTAGTGTGTGTGTTTGTTTTAGTGTGTGTGTGTGTGTTATTTTTGTGTGTGTGTGTGTGTGTGTGTGTAAGTTTTTGTGTGCATTTAAGTTTTTGTGTACATGTAAGTTTTCGTGTGCATGTGTAAGTTTTTGTGTGCTTCCCAAATCATAATTTTCTGAAAGGACACACCTATGAAAGGCTAAGAAATCTAGCTTAGAAAAGTCAAAAATAGCAAATTAACCATCCCAAATCATAGGTTTCAGTCAACACACACCTACGAATGGCTATGAAATCCTGCTCAGAAAAGTCAAAAAATATCAGCCCACACACCCCCAAATCATAGGTTTCAGACATCACACACCTACGAAAGACTAAGAAATCCGGTTATGAAAAGTCAGAAATAGCAAATTAAATATCCCAAATCATAGGTTTCAGACAACACTCACCTATGAACGGCTAAGAAACCTAGCTCAGAAAAGTCAAAAATAGCAAACTAGTCATCCCAAACTATATGTTTCAGACAACAAACACCTATGAAAGGCTAAGAAATCCAGCTCAGAAAAGTCAAAAGTAGCAATCCACCCACCCCAAATCATAGGTTTCAGACACTACACACCTATGAAAGACTAAGAAATCCAACTCAGAAAAGCCTGAAATAGCAACCCACACATCCCAAATCATAGGTTTCAGACACCACACACCTAATAAAGTCTAAGAAATCATGTTATTAAAAGTCTTAAATAGCAAAATACAAATACAAAAGTATTTGTTTAAGAAAAAATTAACATAATAAATAATAGAAAAACTTAGCTCATAAAAGCCTTAAATAGAAAACTTCACATCACAAATCATAATGTTCTGACAACACATACCTATGAAAGTCTAAGAAACCTAGCTCATAAAAGTCGAAAATAGCAAACTACACATCCCAAATCATAGGTTTCAGACACTACACACCTATGAAAGACTAAGAAATCCAACTCAGAAAAGCCCGAAATAGTAATTTACATATCCCAAATCATAAGTTTCAGACAGCATTCACCTACGAAATACTAAGAAACCTTAGCTCAGAAAAGTCTGAAATAGCCAACTACTCATCCCAAACTCGAAGTTTCAGACAACAAATACCTATGAGTGACTAAGAATCCTAGCTCTGAAAAGTCCAAAAAGCAAACTACACCTCCCAAATCATAATTTTCTGAAAGGACACACATATGATAGGCTAAGAAACCTAGCTCAGAAAAGTCAAAAATAGCAAACTAGTCATCCCAAACTATAGGTTTCAGACAACAAACACCTATGAAAGGCTAAGAAATCCAGCTCAGAAAAGTCAAAAGTAGCAATCCACCCATCCCAAATCATAGGTTTCATACAACACACACCTATGAAAGACTAAGACATCCAGCTCAGAAAAGTCAAAAATAGCAAACTACATATCCCCAATCATCGGTTTCAGTCAACACACACCAACGAAAGACTAAGAAACCTAGCTCAGAAAAGTCAAAAATAGCAAACTATTCATCCCAAACTATTGGTTTCAGACAACATTCACCTACGAAATACTAGAAAACCTTAGCTCAGAAAAGCCTGAAATAGCAAACTATACATCCCAAATCATAATTTTCTGACAACGCATACCTATGAAAGTCTAAGAAATCCAGCTCAGAAAAGTCGAAAATAGCAAACTACACATCCCAAATCATCGGTTTCAGTCAACATTCACCAACGAAAGACTAAGAAACCTAGCTCAGAAAAGTCAAAAATAGCAAACTACATATCCCAAATCATAAGTTTCACTCAACACACACCAACGAAACGCTAAGAAACCTAGCTCATAAAAGCCTGAAATAGCAAACTACTCATACCAAACTATTGGTTTCAGACAACATTCACCTAGGAAATACTAGGAAACCTTAGCTCAGAAAAGCCTGAAGTAGCAAACTACAAATCCCGAATCATAGGTTTCAGACAACACACATCACCGAAAGAGGGGTGTGCGGGGAGAGCCTTTGTGGGTGTGTGGGTCTCTTGAGGGTGGTTGGTCCTTTGGGAGCTGGGGGGGACCTTGGGGGACGGGAGGGTGGGTTTTGGGGGTCCGGGGCTGGCATTTGGGGGTCTGGGTGGGCTTTTGGGGGGCCGGGTGGGCCTGGGGGGGCCTGGGGGACATGTGGGGCCCGGGGGAGGGCCTTTGGGACCCCGTTGGTCCTTTGGGAGCTTGATGGGCCTTTGGGGGGCGCGGGGAGGGCCTGGGGGGGGGTGGGGGGGCCTTTGGGGCGCCGGTGGCCCTTTGGGAGCTTGGGGGGCCTTTGAGTGTCCGGGGGGACAGTTGGGGGCCTGGGGGACATTTGGGGACCGGTGGAGGGCCTTTGGGAGCTTGGGGGGCCTTTGGGGCACAGGGAGGGCCTTTGGGGCACAGGGAGGGCCTTTGGGGGTCCGGTGGGGGCAGTTGGGGGCCTGGGGGGCCTTTGGGACCCCGTTGGTCCTTTGGGAGCTCGATGGGCCTTTGGGGGGCCCGGGGATGGCCTTTGGGGGTCTGGGTGGGCCTTTGGGGGCGCCGGTGGCCCTTCGGGAGCTTGGGGGCCTTTGAGGGTCCGGGGGGACAGTTGGGGGCCTGGGGGACATTTGGGGACCGGTGGAGGGCCTTTGGTGCACAGGGAGGGCCTTTGGGGCACAGGGAGGGCCTTTGGGGGTCCGGGGGGGCAGTTGGGGGCCTGGGGGGCCTTTGGGACCCCGTTGGTCCTTTGGGAGCTCGATGGGCCTTTGGGGGGCCCGGGGATGGCCGTTGGGGGGCTGGGTGGGCCTTTGGGGGCGCCGGTGGCCCTTTGGGAGCGTGGGGGGCCTTTGAGTGTCCGGGGGGGCAGTTGGGGGCCTGGGGGACATTTGGGGACCGGTGGAGGACCTTTGGGAGCTTGGGGGGCTTTTGAGGACCGGGGGCTTCCTTCGGGGTTGGGGTAGGAGGATTGGAACCCTTTGGGGCTGGGTTAGAGGACCTCACAACACTGTTCAAATGAAACTTGTGTATTATAACGACCACACTCAAATTCCCTTCTAAAATCTCTTCAAAAATCTTCTTTTAAAATGTCTCTATCTGTTTCGCCGAAATAGTTCCATAACCTGTCTAAAACGGTTTCGCCCAAATAATCCCTAAACGCAAATTCAGCGTGTTCCTTTGTTATTGGCATCTCTGCGCTAACGCATTTCAAATTAATAGGAAACCTTTTCGCGCGCTAAAACAATTCATCGCTAAGATGGTTCTTGCCTAATTGTTTCCATGGCCTTTGGTTATTAATATCCTTTGGAGTTCGACCAAAAGTGTTGTTCCCGAGGCAAAGACATTAATGATTTGGATCTATTCCTGGAGAAATGTTTCTAGGCGAAAATTTTTAAAGTCTGACAGATGATGTCATTGATTGATTGATCTGTCAAGAAAGGGGAAATTAATTTGTTGTTTCTAAGGGGAATTATTGATTCAGGATAGGTGAATTGAGGTCGACAGCATAGGTGTTCCACGGTCGATGGTTGTTTTGTTGTAATTGCACGCTCTCAGCGAAAGTCAAGGTCGTTGTTGTTGTTTTTTAAACACATTTATTAAGCAAAAAAGTTATCGGAAATTAACTTACCCCACGAGTCCAAGATAAATAACATTGTTACCGTTAGAATTCAATGCGCATGTGCAACCTTCGCCCCGGAGTTATTACACATAGAAACATCAAATAAATCGACCTTGGAAAAAGAGGTCATTGACCCCATTAGCCACGTATTCTCCCTAATGACTCTATGCCCATATATGGTGTGGGCGTCGGAATTTTTAAAAAAAAGTGTCCGGATCGGGATTCGAAGGGGTATTGTGGGCGTCGGAAGTGCACGCTCTCAGCGAATGTCAAGGTCGTTGTTGTTGTTGTTGACACACTTTGATTACGCAGTCAAGTTCTCGGAAATTCACTTCCCCCTCGAGTCCTAGATCAATAACATTGTTCCCGTTAGAATTCAATGCGCATGTGCAACCTTCGCACTCGAGCTATTACACATAGAAACATCAAATAAATCGACCTTGGAAAAAGAGGTCATTGACCCCATTAACCACGTATTCTCCCTAATGACTCTATGCCCATATATGGTGTGGGCGTCGGAATTTTTAAAAAAGTGTCCGGATCGGGATTCGAAGGGGTATTGTGGGCGTCGGACCTCCTGACCCCTCTCTACTCTCGCCTCCTTCCGCTACCAATTTTTATCAGAAAGGGTTTTCTTTTGTTTAAATCAAAATCGTGTAATGACTTTCTAGCAGTATCTCCAGAGAGGGGGAAGGAGGTTCTTGGGAATTTGGTGCAACAATGAGATAATTCCTTGCTTAATGCAGCAACTAATAATGTCCAAGCTTCTTGTAATTCTATTATAGGACAAGGATGTCCTTTTTTTCTAGGACAAGGATTGCTCTTCAGTTGCATTTCTAACACACAGAAAGTCATGATATAAGTGTATTAATGCAAACTTTTTCTTTTCCACTTAAAGTGACGGGTATAAAATAAACCACTCCGGCAGAGTCAATCAAAACAACAGCACTTGTTAATAAATGCGCTTTAAGTGGTTTCATATATTTCTTTCTAATCTCAAGAAATTAAGATCTCAAATTTAGAATTGCTCGGCTCCGAACATGCATTGATTCGTATGCTTAGTGGAAATGAAGACTGCTTATATATTAGGTGCCCATAATGGACTCTGCCGTCTCTTGGGGGCGTTTAAGATTTTTCGAGGGGGTGATGAATGTCCCCAAAATGTGTCATTGATCATGGTTTTAGTTATAGCTGCAACCTAGTAAAGAGCAGAAAACATGCCTTGGTAACAAGAAGTTCAATAACGCTTAAAAAAAAAGTTTTTCAACTAAAAGTAGCCTAAGGAGCATAGTAAGGAGCCCCTTCCTCAATCCTTGCTCTTTGCGCTAAAGTATTGAAGTTTTTTGAAAAAACTTTTCTTTCAAAGTCAATGACTTTTGTGTTTCAGCAGTCTTTCTTGAAGAATTGTGACACAAATTCAAGCCTTAGCGTAAAGACCGAGGCTTAAGGAAGGGGCATCACCCACATATAAAGAATAATTTCTGTTCATTTTAAGTTTTAATGTTACTCCTCCTTTTCAATTGAAAAACTTTTTTGTTATTTGATTACTGACCGTTTTTCAAATCATGCCAGGAAATCACCTTCCCTCCCCCTGCGCTAAATTTTCGCTAGTAAATTCCCTGGAAACTGTCCACCCCACCGAAAATTCTCCCTGTTGAAAATTCATCCTGTAGAAAATTCTACCCCTCCCTGAAACAAAAATCAGTGCATTTTTCAATAACAAATGCTATCCGTTAACTATGAGCAAATTGCGCAACTTACAGCCTTTTCCCCATGGACGATCGGGGGGGGGGGGTCATGGCATCCCCAAACGCATTGTTAATGGGCTTTTCAATTCCACTATGATGAATCAACTAGGTATACCAAATTTTGACCAGATTTATTTGGGGGAAAAGGGATATTGGAGAGGGGCTAGTTTCCTTCTATTCTTTTTAGTCACTTAAAAAGAGCACTAGAACTTTTGATTGCCGTTCAAATGAGTCCTCTCTCGATTTTTAACCATTGGCTTGATGGCATCACCCCTGAAAATAAAAAACATGCATCCGTGATCTTTCTTTCGGCAAAAACTGGAGATACTCTCTTTTCATAAACTGGATGCTCTTTGTGTCTTTTGATGTAGTTCGATTTGCCCTGAAATCTTCAGCTTAATATACCTAACCGTTCCTGAAATATTGCGGATTAGCCCTTTGACAACCTGGATGCACACATTGTATTTTTGTTTAGTTCAATATCCGTAACAACATGCTTACACTAAATTTTGGCTTTTTGACACAATTCTTTAAGAAAGACTCTCTAAATACAAGGGCCGTTGAATTTGAATGAGAAGTATTTCTAAATAACTTTAAGATTTTTGCGTAAAGAGCTAAGGTTGAAGAAGTCCCTCTCATATACGGAATAATTTCTGTTCATTTTAAGTTTTAAAGTTCCTCCTTACTGTCAGTTAAAAAAACTTGTTTTTTTAAATTCAATCTCTTAATTGAATTATAGTATATAATCTTCGTTCTATAGATTACACGGTTTAAATTATACAGTATGAGTCGGCAAACTTATACTTTCAACAAAATATTCGAACTGTGTTCTACGAAACACAATCTCAATCTTGGGAACCCCGAAATGCTCTGTTACCTTTTTTAGTAGAAATATTTTTGAAAAATATTTACGTAAATACATTTGGTGTAATATTGGTGCAACATTGCTTTTCTCAAGCTGCTGCAATGGCAACAAAAGAGTAATACCGATTATAATCGATCCCCTATTGTCTACCGATATCGATTCCCTGTCGATTATAATCGATTACAACCAATTATAGTAAATGATTATCTGTTCGACCCTCTTTCTGAAAATAATATTTCCTAATACGCTATTGGCGCCCCAGCTCCTCGCCTTAATATCTGGAAGTATCCCTAGTCTATTTACTAAAAGTTTTTTTTTTTTTTTTTTTTTTTTTTTTTTTTTAGTATTATTGTGAACCAACTGCTGGCAAGAAACAAGTACAAAAAAAGTACAAACCGAAAAATCAGCAAAGTTTGGTGTTTAGCCCTGGGCTATATTTGAACATCGGGGTGGAGGAGGGACTGAGAAGCAATGGTCCCGGTAGCGAAAACTGTAATTAGAAAGAGTTATGGTCGGGGAATCGGTGTAATACTCTTTTCCTGATATAGCTAGAACAGAAAAGGGGTTTTGCGTTGAGATTACGTGCAAGTTTAAGTGCTATAAAAGGAAAAATAATAATAAAAAGGAAAATAAACTGTAGGTCTACACCAAGCAAAAAGCCAGCTACAAACTGTTATTATCGGGTTATCTTGAAATTATACAAGCCAAGAAGTTTAAATAAGTCAGAGAAAATATAATCTCACGCCATGATCGTAAATTTCATGATCAACATGCAAGAAAAACGTTATCCACGGGAAGTAAACTTCTGGCTAAAACACATAACGTTAGCAGAAGTTTTTCGACAAAATTTTCGACATAAATCCATAAAAGAAACCTATATCTTTATGCCCTGTGGACCTTCGAAATCATAGTTGAAGCCACTAAAAAATTAATGACAAAATAAGAGTGTATTTTACTGTGAAATTTGTATTACGTTGTAGACTAAATAAAATGAACTAATAGCAAAAAAATGTAATAAAGGAATATTATTTTGTAAAAGATTTGATTCATTATTTTCTACAAAACAGATATAACCATCTGCTCCCATGATTACCACACGCGAGGGTGCATCCTCCTTCAAAACATGTGTGCACCAAGTGACGTTCCTCGCTTGGTAGAAGTGCGCAAGGCTTGGCACAATGTTTTACATGGGTTGCGTGAAAAGGCACCGCGTCGCAGAAGTCTGCTACACGTGGCAAAAGTACAAAGATGTACACTAAGCGTTGGGGAGTAAGTGTCCCCTTCACCATACGATTAGAAACATGCAGTACAAAAATTACCCATGCAACAGAGGGATCATGCTGGAAACTTGCAACTGTAAGATATTGTGAGTAACACGTGATAATGTGAGCAGAAACGTGCAGCTGATATAGTGCGAGCAACAAAGTAAATTTATGTTACCATTGTAGCGGGAATCGTATCAGCTGTAGTTTTTTTTATTTGCCATCAGTTTTGTTTCAGCTGTTTTTGTCAACCCGAAACTTTTAAAAATGGTGCGAAGAATTTTTCTTCAAGAAAGACAATGGCACCGTCTTTAAATGATGTTCTCGAAATAAACAATTTCTGCTTGAAACTAAGTTTATTCTCTATTTCTTGACACACAGCAAATTTTTAACATTTTAAAATGCACAATAACTCTACAACTTTAACTAATAACTCCGCTTAGTGATACAATAGATACATGGGTAAACATTATAACGTTAAACCCCGAAAACCAAACTGTATTTCCATTCTGAACGAAGAAGAGAAATATTAAATTTTAAAGGAACATGGACGTTCTTCCTCGACAGTGAAGGTTCAAAATTAAAATATAGTAATTCGGACTGAATATATAGTAGCCCCTATCAGTCGAAAAACAAATGATAAAAGTGACTAAGTCAAAGTTGTAAAATATTTAAACCGTAAAGTTAAAATGATCCGGATATTAACAAAACATTTCTTCTGTCTTTGGGACAAGTCTTCCTTTCGTTGAAGGTGTTTTTTTGGAAATTTTGCTTTTAGTTTTAAATAATTAATGATTTGACCGAGGCTGGATGTTGTTTGATTGAAAATTCACGATAATTGGCTTTAAAGACTCGCACTCTTGCTTCAAATTCCGGAAATGTAAAAGGAATTATAAGATTTTTGTATTGGACAGCAAAATTTCGCAAAAACCCACCAAAACCACGGCTTATTCCTGGGTCAGCTGGAAGTCCAACCAAATTTGCGGCAACTGATCTATCTCTAATTTTTGGAGAAATGGGAAATTAATTTTTAATTATAATAAATTCAATCTTTGTTACATTGCCACTAATATTTTACACGTGATTACTGCTGTTACTTTAAAATGGAGCCAAAATTTTATCAAAATTGTCTTTTTAATTGTAATTGTATCATGGTTGCAAAGTTAGCTTTAACCTAGTAAAGAACGAACCACGCCCTATAGTGAACAAAAAAAAACAAGTTTTAATAAAAATCTATCTTAATAGTCTTAAAAGTAGTCTTAATAGTAATATTATTCTTAATAATACTCTTAGTAGTCCTAATCGTAAAAATTTGCATCGAAAACAAATTTATGGGAATTTCGGTAAATAGCCTGAAACTCCTAAAAATAACATCAGTTTGAAACAAAATTACACCTTTGGAATCATCATGGCCAAAAAATCACAGTTTCCTGCCTGGAGCAACAAGGAAAATAACTTTTTGCGTGGGTATAAATGATGTATCCTCTTTTTTCCGCTGCTAGTGAGGCAATGGAACATCATGGAGAGCTGTTTAAGGGCTTATTTGAAAGGAAGTTTCTACATCTAGCATCTTTTGTAATTCCTAAGCATTATATATAAATAACATACAATTTTAAAAAAAAATAGTAATTAAGATTGATTAATCCAACTAAATTCAAATAGAAAGTAATCCGTTGTAGTTTAATGAAAGAAGTAACGCAAGTAGAAACTTAGTATAAATCAAGTAATGTAAATTATTTTAATGTAATGGAATCTAATGCGTTTAAAGTAACTAATATAATTTATTTTATTTAGTATAATTAGTATATTAGTATTATTTTAGTACACTGATTTTAGTGATGTTATATAAGTAATATAATATAATCTTAAGTATTTTAATGCAAGAAGGGCCCCGAAAGCAGCTATTCAATAAATTCGTTTGCATATTGGGCACCGCAATATTCACATCTGTTTTTGAGTCTCGTGTTTTGTAGCTTTTAGTTATACACACAATTAACCGTGCATAATTTCAACCCACAAAATTTTTTTTATGAGACCATGTACAGGTTTACACCAATTGACCTTTGGCCAATTAATGTTCATACTTACGCAAACCCAAATCCTTATAGAGTCAAAGCCTTAATTAAGCATTATGCCATTTGTATTTTTTACTGATAATTGTTTCTTTATTAACCTTAATTAAAAATATATATATATTTTAACATAAAAAATGGTTATCGTCAAATAATGTGCAACAGCCGAGGAAAATAAGAGCCAATTCAAAAATGTCTCTTATTTACTTTTTATTCTTGTTTTTCCTTTTCTCCTCTCCCTTGCTTCTTTTTCATTATTTTCCCTCATTTAGCTTCACGTATGTAATGCTTGAGGTAGACACGTACGCAGATTTCTGCAAAAAATAAGAAAAACATATAAGTGTGGAAACTGTAGCTGGAAAACTGAAAAGCTTACATTGGGAAGTAATGAGCGGGAACTGGAGCTGGAAAACTGCAAAACTCATGAGTGAAAACTGGCGCCGGAAAACTGGGAAACTTTTGATCGGAAACTTAATGAGTAGAGACTGGCGTTACTGTCGAAGAGAAGAATCACCAACGCTATCTAGGTTTTAGCTACCTTTTTTTTTTACCCAAAACTGCCCAATACTTGCCTTTCCAAATAAAATGTAGGGGAAGGTAAAGGAAGCAGATTTTTTTACCCAGTACTTAAACTTAGCTAAAGGCCTACCAGCTTAAATTCGAATAGCCTACTCAACCTGCCATGATTTTCTTATGCTAACCTAGGTCTACTACAACTGAAAGACCAAGATTGAGCCTTGGATTGAACCCTCTTTTCATGACGACTACTGCATGCCCAAGAACAAGACTTATGCATGCAAAACAACACCGTAGATTTGGTTTCTGGAACGTTCGCACAATGTCTCCAGCTTCCAAGACTGAGCAAGTGCTGAGAACTCTGCAAGATTGCCACCTTGACCTTCTGGCTATGTCAGAGGTTTGATGGTTAGATTATGGATCAAATAAACTTGACGGAAGTGTGACTATTGTCCATAGCAGATCTGAGCAGAGACGTGTATTTGGAGTTGCCCTTATGATGACAAATCAAACATCTCAAGCTCTACTGCAGTGGACGCTAATATCACAAAGAAACCTGAAATCTCGCTTCATAGGCACTTGCAAAACTGAAAGTAGTAGTTTGCTACCCACTTACCAATGAAGGCCTCGACTAAGACAAATTCAACAGAGCACTCCACTCCGTAGCCAAAGACATACCACAACACCACATAGCATGTTTTCTTGGAGACTTCAACTCGAAAGTAAGAAGGATCGATCGTTATCTCCACAAGTCCTTAGTTTTGCATGAACTGGGCCAGCCAAACGAAAACGAGAAACTTCTGATTGACTTCGCACTCAGCATCAACCTTGTAATAGGAGGGACTGTATTTGCCCACCGGTATGCACACAAATGCTCATGGACGTCCCCCGATTGCCCTACTCGAAATTAGTTTGGCCACTGTATCTGGAGCAAGAAGTGGAGACCAACTCTACTTTATAAAATGTGATGGAGCTGATGTTGGCTCAGTCTACAACCTGATTCCAGGATAAGTCTGCCTCTAATTAAAAGAAACAAAAACGCCAAAAAGGCTACCTAAAGCCTAGTCTGCGATTAAGAGAAACTGCGATTAAGAGTCCAAAGGGCCAATAGCTGTCTGACAGATGGGTCCACATACGGAAAAGGAAAAAAGTAAAAGCATCATTTATCCAAAGAAAAGCCATGGATCGCCAGATCTTCAGAAACGAAGAATATAGAAAGTGGATAAAGCAGTGAAAAAAGAATACCAGACATGACCAGAGAAATTTAATTGAGCGGAAAGCAGTGCAGGCAGAATAAGCAGTAAAGATATATGACCCAAGAGCGGTATGTAAATCACTAATGAGATAATTTGCAAGAATTTTTCTTTTCAGCATGGACCGGTAGAAGCCCCCTCAGGCATCTTGATAACAGAGCAGTCTACGATGAACGAAGTCCAGGTTAGCCAAATTTAAAAGCTGTTAAATAGACTTCAACCAGATAACCACCCGAATATTGCATAAACAACCTTGTTCGTCTTAAATGTTAACACAGATCCGCTGCCATCCACCGAAATTGCAGCAGCAGCAAAAAAGCTAAAAAATGGAAGGTCACCCGGCGCAGACCCAATTTCTGCGGAAATAGTAAAAGCAACCTTTATCACATGCCTGACTTTTTGAACAACTGTGTTTGTAGCAGTCAGGGCTGCAGCCAAAGTACCTTCTGACTAGAAACACAGTACCTTTGTGAGGATCTTCAGGAAAAGGGACGCAACCCTCCCAGGCAACTGGTCCGGAATCTGCCTGTTTTCTACACCCAGCAAATCGCTCTCACGCATTTTACTGCAGAAAAGTAGCTGGACAGATACCTCCGTGACCATAAACATTGATTCAGACCGAACCAATCTTGTACGGACCTGATATTTACGTTACAGCCACTGACGAAAAAGCTGAGAGTGGCAATCAAAGATCCATATGATATTCATAAATTTTGAAAAGACATTCCATTCAGTGGACCACTAGAGTCTCTGGAAGATCCTTCTGCACCACGGAATGCTCTCTCTGAAGACAATGAGTGCTGTGTAAAGACACTAAGTGGTCAAACTCGTTTCTTCCACATCCTGTCAGGAGTTAAACAACGCTGCGTTTTGTCGCCACCACTATTTGTCATTGACTAAATAATGTGAAGTACCATCACAGACGGTATCCAGTTGAATCTTGAAGTATCCCTGAGAGATATAGGCTTCGCCGACAGCATCCCAAACTAGAATCGTTCGAGCAACGACTTCAAGAACTCTTAGACCACGTAAGGGAGAGAGGCTACCAGGGAGAGAGAACTTAGCATGAAACGGAAGTTTCATGCCAATTCAGCTTTATGCAGCAGAAACCTGGCATTTGAACCGGTAACAAGACAGGAGAATTTTTGTTTTCGAAAACACAGGTCGCAGAAGAAGTCTCTACATCCACTGGCAGCAGATAATAACCATCCAATCCATCCGTGATGAAAAAGGTCAGCATCTTGTGACAGATATGACAAGAGTTCGTCGATGGAGATGCTTTGGAAACGTATTACTTATGGAGAATCCCCGATTACCGAATGCAGCGCTCCACTGGTAATAATTGGTTACTAATTTCAGTGTACCCGATTTTTGTACTTTTGGCTATTCATACCTTTCATAATCTTATTTTATCCATAATCTTCTTTAATCTTTTAATCCGTAATCTTAAGTCGTCAAATTTCCAGCTGTATGGATCACTTTGGTTCCTCCTGTAGTTAAAGATAAACCATGTTTGTAGCTACTAGATGTTACGGTTCAACGTTTTATTATTAATACCATATTTACACAACATATTAAACTCCTGACATAGAGAAAACTCGACAGACTCGGGACCAAAAAACACTTAACACATAAATTTAAATTCATCGTACCTCTACTATTATTCCACTTATATATATTTAAACCAAAACCTTTAGTTTTTTATTTCCTACTACCCTCAAAAATATAATACAAAACAATAGATAACTCACCATTCCAGACTCTTCAACCCACCAAAAAAAAAAATCCAAATTGTATTAACTTTATTCAATTCATCAAAAGGAGAAAAGGGACCAACACCCCCCCCCCCCCCAAACATGCCATACAAAAAGAGGCATACAGATGTATGTACAAGCACATACACATACTTATACCAATATGCACATACACACACTTATTAACAAATTACATCTTCATTAAGCATTGCTTAATTTTATTTTTTAGTGTTGATAGGGGAAGAGGTAAATCACAATTTTTACCAAACATATTCCATACTGTAACTAAACTATTTCTTAGTGAAAAATGCGATCTCTAGGATTTTATTAGCGGCTGACGGCCTTCTTTTTTAGAGTTAAGTAATATTTACATGGGATAAATTGGGATATGTTGTTCGTGTACACCCACGATTTCATTGGAAAGTCAATGTATCAAACAGTTCGTTGCAACAAACTATAAGTAGAGATCAACCGGTAACAGTAATAACCGAAACTCTTAAAAAAAGGATTTAGAAAAAAAGATATAAATCGAAATAACACAGAATATGTTTTGATTTAGTTCGATATCCCCCTTAAAATTCCCTGAAAGTCCCACCTTAATACCCCAAGCCTTTTTGGATACCCAGGACCAAACATACCCCCTTTCGCAACAACAAGCCCTGTATGGGCAACTTGTCTAGCTTACAGTCCTTGCACCAGGGTCTTTGGGTGACGTGTCATCGCCGGAGGCAGAGTTATTTGACCTTTTGACTATTTTGAACAAAATGGCTATCTCAAAATTTTTATTTGGTGTCTTTGATGAAGGACAATAAAAAAGGGCAAGGGAGGATTGTTGTCCTCCGATCCCTTCTGAACCTTAATGAAGGGGTGCTAGAACTTTCATTTCCAATCGAATGAGGTCCTTCTGAAGTTTCTACAACCACGCGTTCTTTGTGTTGTGGTATAAAAAAAATCCAATACAGTTAAGCCTTATTGCTCTTTACTTTGGCAGCGCTGCCTATGACAAGGTTAATGACATTTTCGATCAGTGACAGGTTAATGACACGGATTAATGATGAATATTTTAGAAAAAAACTGAAACATCGTTTTATATATATATATATATATATATATATATATATATATATATATATATATATATATATATATATATATATATATATATATATATTATATACATATATATCGTGTTGATTTGTTTTTGTTTTTTTTTTATAATTCCGTATTCATTTCTAGCGAATAGGCTGTGATGGGAAAATTAACTCTGGAATAACTCTAGATATGTGTGGCATATGCGGGGGGAACAATTCAACATGCACAAAAGTCGCAGCAGTTGTGTTTACCGATGTGCCAGTAAGTGACAGTCCAGTTGGTGGTGTGGTATCTCCCAAGCAGCCTCCTTCACGTAAGTGGTATTTTGTTTTTACGAGTAAAACGTCTAAAGTCAAACCTAGAGAGACATAGAGTTTACTTTCCAAATCATTGTGATTTATGGATAGATAGATTTCATTAGTGATGAAGAGACACAGTGAATACGCTACTCGTTATTTTTTCTATTCTGTTTCTAGATATAGCAATTATTCCACACGCAAATCCAAATTCATTGATATCAAAGTTAGAGTTTTCCAAGGATTGAGATCGGATACCCACCCCTAAGGTAATCTAATAGGGGGGGGGGGGTATTTTTTAGAGACCATATTTGAAATTCAGGAACTCTTCTGACAAAAAAATTGATGATTTTGGCAATTTTGCGGCATCTGGCCAAACCTCGGGTCTCAGCAAGGCTAAGGTACAAATTTTAAGACAAATATTTAGTAGTTGAACTCTCCGTAAAGAAACACTATAAATTTCTGAAGATTACTTTATTTGTTTTTGAAAATAACACCAACAAAATGACAACTAAACACTAAAAAAAAAAAAAAAAAAAAAAAAAAAAGTAAGTACAACTCACATTATAAACAAACTTCCAGCACTGATATTACAACATAAGAATAAAATCAAAGCGAATGTCAATAGTGAAACAATGGGTCACTCTCCTCTCCATTCAGTGGATAAATGGGATCTACTAAAAGTGAAGACTATATTTACTTGAACAAACCAAAAAAGGTCGCAAAACCCTAGGTCCGTCATCCCTAACTAAATTTCACAGGTTAATAGGCATTCTCACGAGTTATAAATTAAACAGATTTTTGTATTTGCCAGTTTAGCTGCAGTCCGTTGATTTTTTCCAGTTTTGACCTCATCCTGACTTTTGTTTTCAGGGTTTTCACTTGTTTCAGAAGAATTGTGTAAATTACTACTGGTTGACGATTTTACCTGCTCCTTAATTAAACTATTATAAATTGGATTTATTCCAAAATCCGCTTTATCTCTATTAATACTAATACCCCCATAGATATTTTTTTTAATTTCAATAATTTCTTTAAAACTTTGCAAGACTCCACTGCTTTGTTGAAATTAAAACCCGTTTTCTCGCTTAATTTTGTCGTAAATGGAAAAACACTGTGGTCCAAGAAATTATTTAGAAATTAATATCTAATCCCTCTTGAATCCCGGGAATATTTTTGGTCTACATAATTATTATTGGCACTGGGAGGTGGGGGTAATAGTATCACTCAAAGCCACATTCTTTTTTCTACGGAGTATAGATATCATATTCACATGTCTACCAGCACAAAAGGAGAAAGGGCGGGGCAGGGCACATTGGGCCTTGTCAGGATATTCTTCAGGGGTTGTTGTGACAACTGGGACGTTGTTTGTACGGTAAGAAGGAGCTGTGTTTTCACCGATTTTGAATGTTAATCTACTTTTACCTCTTTCTTTTTACCCTAAAGTTTGACTGTTTCTCCTTTGAGAGATGTTGTTCCCTACTTTCCGTTGAAAAACATTTTATTTGTTTAATTTCATATTATTTGTTTTCAAAACATATCAGGAAATCCCCCCCTCACTTCGTCGAGGGGTGGTGAATTCCTTCCGCGAGAAATTCCCCTGTTAAAAATTTACTTTAAGTAAAATCCCTTCCCGTTGAAGATTCTTCCGCAAATTTCCCCTTGACAATTCCTCGTAGAAAATTCTCCTTACTTTTTTTTTATCGTTCTTCAAATCATTCCAAAAATTCTCCCCCCTCCCCCCTATACCAGTATAAAAAACTTTCTCAAACCCCATTTATGTCAGTAGTAACCGTCTAATGCATACAGAACCTAAATGCAAACTTACGCCTGAGGCATAGATATGTGTGTAGGTTTTCAACGAATTGGGGTTACCAGGGTCATTTAATACAGGTCATATTAAGGACAAGTTTTTCTGACGTAGATTTCTAGTTCATGATATACAAGTTTGTTTTTTTTTAGGTTAAATCCGTGGTCATTCATATGTAAGTTGATTAGTAGGTTTTTTTTTTTTAAACTTGACTATTCGTTTCATTGGTTTCATTACAAGTTTTTTTTTTTTAGGTTAAATCCTTATGGGAAAAACCGGTGTATCTTTTGAGTTTTCCTTACACTTAATATTCGTAAGTGACTTGAATTCAAAGAGAATAGTTTTTTTTTGCAATGATATTCGTAGAGGAAAAAAATGAGGGATGCATTTACATTATTGGAGATTAATGATTGAGCTACCAACAGTGATGTAATTACTTCTTTAGTTTACGAGATTTGCGAATTTTTTGCGAAGAGGTATTAGCGTAAAGGTATTGCGATGTTTAAGAATGCCTCACGGGTAATTAAAGAATGGGGTGCTTACATCAGATACTTAATAGATTTGACACTTACAAGAGACATTGCTAGAGTCAAATATATTGGATGTTGGTGATATTATGACCCTCCAAGTCCCTTGGGGAAAGGGCTGCACAGTGTATCGGTATCGGACGTATTATTTTTGGGCGTATTGCTATCGCAGGTATATATACATACTTTTAGTAGCTCGTATAAAAGATATTACTCATATCTACGTTCTTCCTATAAATTCAACCATCAACAACTTCAAAACGGCACTAAAAACGGCACTCTTAGTGCAATGTCTCAAGTGGAAAAGCTGGGGCTAGTGGACTACCAGCACTTTTAGATTGACGTTTAATGGCTCATTCGAAAGCTAATGCTATTATATACTTTATTTTTATATTTTATACCAAAAATTAAAAAATTACTTTTTATTTAACTTATAAATTATATAAAAAAAAAAAAAAAATTTTTTTTTTAAATTAAAGCACGTAACGACGGTAAACTTAGACCGAACAGAAATTATTCCGTATATGAAAGGGGCTACCCCCTCCTCAACGCCTCGCTCTTTACGCTAAAGTTTTTTATTGTTTAAAAAAAAAGAGTCGTGAGAAATTCAAACTTTTGCGTAAAAAGCGAGGTGTTGAGGAGGGGACAGCCCCTTTCATATACACAATAGAGTTGTATGGATATTGGTAAAAGTGGTATTTTACTTTTAAAAATTTCAATATTCGAAGCTAGCGTCAGCAAGAGCTTAGGATAGTAGTGGTGACAAATGAGAGATCAGTAGCTAGTGCCCCCTATTTTATAAAAAATACCTTTTTGTGTAATATATAATTTAAAAAAATACAAAGTTCAAGATTCTAAACGCTAGCCTGCCGGAGCTGCGGATCGTATTGAGTTCCCTTTAGATAAAAGGAGAACTTGCCCCCTATTTTTGAAAAAATAACTTTTTGTGGCATATATAATATTAAATAATAAAAAGTTCAATAATCGGAACGAGATTCAGCATGAGCGGAGGAGAGAACTGTTGACAAGTTTTATATATTGATCTATTTCCCCATATTTTTGAAAAAATACCTTTTTGGTGGATTTATACATATAAAAAAATACAAAGTAAAATATACGAATCTAACTACAGCAGGAGCTTATGTTAGTAGTGGTGACAATTGAGATATAAGGAGCAATTGCCCCCCCTATTTTTTAAAAAATACATTTTCGTGGAATTTATAATTTTAAAAAATACAAATTTCAATATTCGAAACTAGCTACAACAGGAGCTTAGGATAGTAGTGGTGACACTTGAGATATAATGAGCAATTGCCCCCTATTTTTGAAAAAATACCTTTTTGTGGCATTTATACTTTTAAAAAATTCAATATTCGAAGCTAGCTCCAGCAGGAGCATAGGATAGTAGTGGTGACACTTGAGATATAAGGAGCAATTGCCCCCTATTTGTGAAAAAATACCTTTTTGTGGCATTTATACATTTAAAAAAATAAAAAGTTCAATATTCGAAGATAGCTCCAACAGGAGCTTAGGATAGTAGTGGGGACAATTGAGATATAAGGATCAATTGCCCCCTATATTTGAAAAAATACCTTTGTGTGGCATTTATAATTTTAAAAAATACAAAGATCAATGTTCGAACCTATCTTCAGCAGGAGCTTATGATAGTAGTGGGGACAATTGAGATATAAGGAGCAATTGCCCCCTATTTTTTAGAAAAAATACCTTTTTGTGGCATATATACTTTTAAAAAATACAAAGTTCAATATTCGAATCTATCTTCAGCAGGAGCTTAGTATATTAGTGGTGACAAATTTTATATAATTATAAATTGCCCCCCTACTTTTGAAAAAATACCTTTTAGTTTCTTTTATACTTTAAATAAATACAAAATTCGAATCTAGATCCATAAGGAGATTATGATAGTAGTGGTGACAAGTGAGAGATAAGTAGAAATTGACCCCTATTTTTGAAAAATACCTTTTTGTTTCATTTATACTTTAAAAATATACAAAGTTCAATATTCGTAGCTAGCTTCAGCAGGAGCTTAGGATAGTTGTGGTGACAATTGAGATATTAGTATCAATTGCCACATATTTTTTGAAAAAATACCTTTTTGTGGCATTTATACTTTTAATAAATACAAAGTTCAATATTCGAACCTATCTTCAGCAGGAGCTTAGGATAGTAGTGGTGACAATTGAGATATAAGGAGCAATTGCCCCCTATTTTTGAAAAAAATACCTATATGAGGGGGTTCGCCCCATTCGTCAATACCTCACTCTTTAGGCTAAAGTTTGTCTATTGCTTTCAAAAGAGCTATTTATTCTAATTAAGCGACCTTCTTGATTCAGGGGTCATTTTTAAAGGATTGGAACAAAATTTGAACTTAGCGTGAAAGGCGAGGTGTTGAGGAGGAGGGAACCCCCCTCATATACGTAATAATTTTGGTTCATTTTAAGTTTTAGTGTTTCTCCTTACTTTCAGTTGAAATATTTTTTTTGAATATTTCTAATGCACTAAAACATAGAGCGCTAAAAACATCAGAATAAATTTTAGTGGTAAAATTTATCTTTAAATTTGGGTTTATTATTTCATTACTAATTTTTTCTTTTTTTTTTTTTTATGTTGGAAGTGTATTCTTGCATTTACTCTCCCCCTTAAAAACGACCGAGATGGAACGATACCACATCGATGCAAGCTACCAAAATACACGGTGAAAATATCCCTTTACACATTGACAACGATTCGAGTGAAACACGAAAACAGTTAAGGACACTTGTAAAAACACAGAAAAAGGACAAACATAGCCTTCTGTATAATGGTAGAGATGTGAGACGCTTTAGTATATTAAATCACGCACTTAAATAGCCTGTTATCTCGTTATACCCCGTTTTAACGTTTTGCTAATCATTCCAAAAAACGAAAATTATTACATGAGCAAATATATTTATTTTTTTTTTTTTTTAATTTTTCTGTACATTGTGTTATATAAATTAAAGGCTATTAAATTTTGAAAACTTTAGAAACGGTTAATATAAGACTCGAATCTCACTTTAAGCAATTGTAACAATAGTAGATTTTCAACAGATGATAAATCTTCCATCAAATCATGAGTAGAAAATACACTTTCAGATCCAGCATGCAAGGGAACACACTTTCATATTCAGCATGTAGGAGAACCCTAAATGGTCACCCCCTAAAAAGGTAAGTTAACCCTAAATGGTTATTGGTTAGTGAACTGTAATCTGTTTGAGTATGATAAAAGCTTGTGGAGTACTACATTACGTTATATAAATAAACTGGGATTCTATGATAGAGTGATTACACCACTTACTAATACTGCTCAGGAACAGAGAAATGTCTAGGAGGAAGTCAGTGGAATTTGCAGCTTTTTCGGAGTTGAAGCACTCTACGTAAAGGGCAATGTACCTACAGATAAAGTTTTAATTCAAAAGTGTGACCCTAGTATTCCACTTTTCAATCTAGAAGAGTTTAAGTGTCCCAAATTTGAGGGGGTTATCACCGTCCTGAAGACGAGGTTAGGTTCTTCGCACAGTGGATACCTAAGAACATACCTGATCATGATAAATCCATAAGACATTTTAAAAACTATTCTATATCAGGGGCACAGCTGGGTGTTATTTTTAATATTTAAATAAAATGAATATTGTTTATTAAAAATTTGTTGTTGTTTTTTTTTTCTTTCTAAAAAAAAAAAAATATTTTTTATAAATTATAAATTTTTATTATTTATTAATTTTTGTATTTTTTTATATAAATTTAAATTTTAAAATATTCATACAGTTATAACAATTGCGCTCTGTGATTGGTCAGAGACACGATTTGACTTCCCCACCGGTATTCTATGACCGGTTATTGACACTACCTAATCTATTGCATGTATTAAATCAGTATTTTTTACGCAGTGGAATGATAAACACATAAGTCATATATTTAAAAAAAAAAAAAAATTGAAGATGGAGCATTTTAATAAAGTGTGTTTACATAACAAGGTTATTGTAGCATTGAATGCTTACAAAGAGAATTATTTAAACTTTGAAACAAGTACAGGTGGTAGCACTATTGGAAATGTATGCATGCATTGTCATGACAGTAAGGAATTAAATTTCTTTGGAATACCGAAAAAATTCAACTCTTATGTTGGTGGATATGCGAGATTGAGATCTCCAGAGATGATTGCACTCAAAGAGAATGCCAACATAAAAATAATCATTGATGATAGAGGACAACTCCTTGGTACTGTTGCAGGTAACACATTACCTACTGATACATCCAATCGTCACCTTTCGGGTATTAGTATTCAACGCAAGATCAATAAAAGAAAGGCCTACTCTTCTACTAATATCGTAAACCATTTCTTGTCTACGTGTCGAAACTGTTACCTGTGTAAAAATAATGTGATAATAGACAGTGAAATTGCCAGAAAAATAAAAAGGGCATTGTCAGAAAATATCACGATGGAATATAAAGATGAATCGATGAAAAACAAAGCACCAGCAAACGTTACTGTCATTGATCAAACAGTCATTGATCCAAATAATACCAAAGACGAAACGCATATTGAGCCTGTTGATGAGACACCAGTAAAAATTGTGTATGACTCAAAATGGAATAATGATTATTCTACTGATTACGAACTAAGAGAAGACAATAGCTATAATATCAAGAGAGAACATGGTGAACTATTTTTTGGAACAGATTCAAAATGTCCAAAGTTAATCATTGATATTAATAGTGTATCATAATATATTTTTTGTATTAATATTCTACATAGCATTATTTCATTAAAAATATATTATGCATTACATTGTTATGTGTTCATTATTTTTAGAGTAAGCTAGCATATCAAACGTTTAGAATGTCTAATAAAACGTCGGAGATGTAAGAAAAGGAATTTGCATACATCTATTGTCAGACACATGGGAACAAATTCTTTCTTGAATTCGCCTCCTGGATAAATAAAAAAAGACATTTCATTCAATAAATTATGACGAAACTCTAAGTAAGCAACAAACTCTTTCTTGAAGTTACCTCATGGATACACAATGCATAAATTTAATTTAATATATTATCAAAAATTGTAAGTAAGTAGCAAATTCTTTCAAAAATATGTTAATACGTTTAAGCAATAAATATCTTTAAGCTTAACCCGTCTTTATTCTTCAGAATATTTTTATTTATTTCATTAAATTATGAAGAAATTGTAAGTAAGTAACAATAGCTTTCTTGAATTCGCTTCCTGGACACAAAACAGATATTTAATTTTAGAAATCATAATAAAATCGCAAGTAAGTCATAAAGTCTTTATTGTTTTCACCTATTGCATACACAATACTGAAATTTTATTCAAGAAATTATGAAGGAATTGTAAATAGGTAACACACTCATGTTACCTCATGGATACACAATGCAGAAATTTCATTTAAGAAATTATAAAAAATTTTAAGTAAGAAGCAAATTGTTTCTTGAATTCCCCTCCTGGGTAAATAAAAAAGACAGTTCATTAAAGGAATTATTAAAAAATTGTAAGTAAGTAGCAAATTCTTTCTTGAATTTACCTTATGTATTTGCAAAAAGACATTTCGTTTCAGAAATAATAACAAAACTCAAAGTAAGTAGCAAACTCTTTATTGTTTTCATGACTTAGATACACGATGTAGAAATTTCATTCAAGAAATTATGAAAAAATTCTCAGTAAGTAACATTTTCTTTCTTGAAGTCAACTCTTGGATACACAATACGGAAATTTCATTTAAGAAATTATGAAAAAAAAACAACAATTTCTTTCTTGAAGTCAACTCTTGGATACACAATACGGAAATTTAATTAAAGAAATTATGAAAATATTTGTAAGTAAGTAACAAACTCTTTTTGTTTTCACCTATTTGATATACAGTACAGATACTTCATTCAAGAAATTATGAAAAAACCGCAAGTAAGTTACTTTTTTTTTTCTCTTTATCAAAAACAATCTTCACTTAACTACATGATGTAGAAATTTAATTCAAGAAATTAGGAAAGAATTTTCAGTAAGTAACAATTTCTTTCTTCAATTCAACTCATAGATACACAATATGGAAATTTCATTCAAGAATTTCATGACTTAGATACACGATGTAGAAATTTGATTCAAGAAATTATGAAACAATTCTCAGTAAGTAACAATTTCTTTCTTGAAGCCATCTCTTGGATACACAATACGGAAATTTCATTCAAGAAATTATGAAAATATTTGTAAGTAAGTAACAAACTCTTTATTGATTTCACCTCTTGGATATACGACGTAGAAATTAAATTCAAGAAATTATGAAAAAATCGCAAGTAAGTAGCTTTTTTCTTTTTTTTTCTCTTTATCACAAACAATTTTCACTTAGCTACGTGATGTAGAAATTTAATTCAAGAAATTATGAAAAAATTCTCAGTAAGTAACAATTTCTTTCTTGAAGTCAACTCTTGGATGCAGACAATACAGAATGTTCAATCAAGAAATTGTAAAAAGTATTTGTCAGTAATTAACAAGCTCTTTATTGATTTCACCTCTTGAATATACAGTACAGATACTTCATTCAAGAAAGGTGATTAAACACGTTTTGAAACTACATGCTATTTGTATGCCTTTCCTTGGCACCTTTTCAAACGAGCGGGGATTCCCCACTGGTTCCTACACATTGCAAAAAGTGAGCAGTACGAAACCTCCACGTTTTCAACCAGACTGGTTTTTTAGGGACCAATCGGGAGAGATATGTAAAGTCGACATAGCTTTATTTAATTTTTTTTAAGGTTCATTTAGCCGAGGTTACGTGCGCGCACGTAACCTGGTCTAAATGAACCTTAAAAAAAATGAAATAAAGCTATGTCGACTTTACATATCTCTCCCGATTGGTCCCTAAAAAACCAGTCTGGTTGAAAACGTGGAGTTTTCGTACTGCTCACTTTTTTGCAATGTCTAAGAACCAGTGGGGAATCCCCGCTCGTTTGGAAAGGTGCCAAGGAAAGGCATACAAATAGCATGTAGTTTTAAAACGTGTTTAATCTCGTTTCTTGAATGAAGTATCTGTACTGTATATTCAAGAGGTGAAATCAATAAAGAGACATGTTACTTTCTTACAAATATTTTTTATAATTTCTTGAATGAAATTTCCGTATTTTGTGTATCCAAGAGTTGACTTCAAGAAAGAAATTGTTACTTACTGAGAATTTTTCATAATTTCTTGAATTAAATTTTTACATCGTGTAGCTAAGTGAAAATTGTTTGTGATAAAGAGAAAAAAAAAGCTACTTACTTGCGATTTTTTCATAATTTCTTGAATTTAATTTCTACGTCGTATATCCAAGAGGTGAAATCAATAGAGTTTGTTACTTACTTACAAATATTTTCATAATTTCTTGAATAAAATTTCCGCATTGTGTATCCAAGAGATGACTTCAAGAAAGAAATTGTTACTTACTGAGAATTTTTTCATAATTTCTTGAATCAAATTTCTACACCGTGTATCTAAGTCATGAAATTCTTGAATGAAATTTCCGTATTGTGTATCTATGAGTTGACTTCAAGAAAGAAATTGTTACTTACTGAGAATTTTTTCCTAATTTCTTGAATTAAATTTCTACATCGTGTGGTTAAGTGAAAAGTGTTTTTTATAAAGAGAAAAAAAAGTTACTTACTTGCGGTTTTTTCATAATTTCTTGAATGAAGTATCTGTACTGTATATCCAAGAGGTAAAAACAAAAAGAGTTTGTTACTTACTTATAAATATTTTCATAATTTCTTGAATGAAATTTCCGTATTATGTATCCAAGAGTTGAATTAAAGAAAGAAATTGTTTTTTTTTTCATAATTTCTTAAATGAAATTTCCGTATTGTGTATCCATGAGTTGACTTCAAGAAAGAAATTTTTACTTACTGAAAATTTTTTTTCATAATTTCTTGAATTAAATTTCTACATCGTGTATCTAAGTCATGAAAACAATAAAGAGTTTGTTACTTACTTGGAATTTTGTCATAATTTCTCGAACGAAATGTCTTTGTTTATCCAGCAGGTGAATTCAAGAAAGAATTTGCTACTTGCTTACAATTTTTTCATAATTTCTTTAATGAACTGTCTTTTTATTTACCCAGGAGGCGAATTCAAGAAAGAATTTGCTACTTACTTAAAATTTTTGATAATTCCTTAAATGAAATTTCTGCATTGTGTATCCATGAGGTAACATGAGTTTGTTACCTATTTACAATTCCTTCATAATTTCTAGAATGAAATTTCAGTATTTTGTATCCAATAGGTGAAAACAATAAAGACTTTATTACTTACTTGCGATTTTATTATGATTTCTTTAATTAAATATCTGTATTGTGTCCAGGAAGCGAATTCAAGAAAGCTATTGTTACTTACAATTTCTTCATAATTTAATGAAATGCATAAAACTATTCTAAAGAATAAAGACGGGTTAAGCTTAAAGATATTTATTGCTTAAACGTATTAACATATTGTTGAAAGAATTCGCTACTTACTTACAATTTTTTATAATTTCTTAAATGAAATTTCTGCATTGTGTATCCATGATGTAACTTCAAGAAAGAGTTTGTTGCTTACTTAGAGTTTCGTCATAATTTCTTGAATGAAATGTCTTTTTTTTTATCCAGGAGGCGAATTCAAGAAAGAATTTGTTCCCATGTGTCTGACAATAGATGTATGCAAATTCCTTTTCTTACATCTCCGACATTTTATTAGACATTCTAAACGTTTAATATGCTAGCTTACTCTAAAAATAATGAACACATAACAATGTAATGCATAATATATTTTTAATGAAATAATGCTATGTAGAATATTAATACAAAAAATATATTATGATACACTATTAATATCAATGATTAACTTTGGACATTTTGAATCTGTTCCATAAAATAGTTCACCATGTTCTCTCTTGATATTATAGCTATTGTCTTCTCTTAGTTCGTAATCAGTAGAATAATCATTATTCCATTTTGAGTCATACACAATTTTTACTGGTGTCTCATCAACAGGCTCAATATGCGTGTCGTCTTTGGCATTATTTGGATCAATGACTGTTTGATCAAAGGCAGTAACGTTTGCTGGTGGTTTGTTTTTCATCAATTTATCTTTATATTCCATCGTGATATTTTCTGACAATGCCCTTTTTATTTTTCTGGTAATTTCACTGTCTATTATCACATTATTTTTACACAGGTAACAGTTTCGACACGTAGACAAGAAATGGTTTACGATATTAGTAGAAGAGTAGGCCTTTCTTTTTTTAATCTTCCGTTGAATGCTAATACCCGAAAGGTGACGATTGGATGTATCAGAAGGTAATGTGTTACCTGCAACAGTAGTAAGGAGTTGTCCTCTATATCATCTATGATTATTTTTATTTTGGCATTCTCTTTGATTGCAATCATCTCTGGAGATCTCAATCTCGCATAACCACCAACATAAGAGTTGAATTTTTTGGTATTCCAAAGAAATTTAATTCCTTACTGTCATGACAATGCATGCATACATTTCCAATAGTGCTACCACCTGTACTTGTTTCAAAGTTTAAATACTTCTCTTTGTCAGCATTCAATGCTAAAATAACCTTGTTATGTAAGCACAATTTATTAAAATGCTCCATCTTCAATTTTTTTTTTTTTTTAAAGATATGACTTATGTGTTTATAATTCCACTGCGTAAAAAATACTTATTTAATTCATGCAATAGATTAGGTAGTGTCAATAACCGGTCATAGACTACCGGTGGGGACGTCACATCGTGTCTGTGACCAAACACACTTCTAACTTGTTAGTAATTAAATAATTTTCTGAAATTGTAATTTATTTAAAAAAAGAATAAAAATAATAAATTATAAAATTTTCTATTTTTTAAAAAAGATTTTTTTTTTTTTTAGAAAAAAAAAAAAAACAACAACAAATGTTTAAATAACATTATTCCTTTTATTTAACTCTTAAAAAAACAAAAAAGCTGGTCCCATGATATAGTATACTTTGCAACATGTCTTATGGATGTATCACTATCAGGTATGTTCTTAGGTATCCACTGTGTGAAGAACCTAACCTTGTCTTCAGGACGGTGATAACCCCCCTCAAATTTGGGACACTTAAACTCTTCTAGATTGAAAAGTGGAATCCTAGGATCACACTTTTGAATTAAAACTTTATCTGTAGGTACATTGCCCTTTACGTAGAGTGCTTCAACTCCAAAAAAGCTGCAAATTCCACTGACTTCCTCCTAGACATTTCTCAGTTCCCGAGCAGTATTATTAAGTGGTGTAACCACTCTATCATAGAATCCCAGTCTGTTTATATAACGTAATGTAGTACTCCACAAGCTTTTATCATACTCAAACAGATTACAGTTCACTAACCAATAACCATTTAGGGTTAACTTACCTTTTTAGGGGTGACCATTTAGGGTTCTTCTACATGCTGAATATGAAAGTGTGTTCCCTGGCATGCTGAATCTGAAAGTGTATTTTCTACTCATGATTTGATGGATGATTTATCATCTGTTGAAAATCTGATATTGTTACCATTGCTTAAATTGAGATTCGAGTCGTCTATTAAACTTTTTGAACTTGTGAAACATTTAATAGACTTTAATTAATAAATAAAAATTTACAGAAACATTAAAAAAAAAAAAAATATATCTTTGCTCGTTGAAGCATTTTCGTGTTTTTGAATGCTTAGCATAAAGATATCACGGGGTATAACGATATCACAGGGTATTTCATTGCGTGATTTAATAGACTAAAGCGTCTCACATCTCTACCATTATACAGAAGGCTATGTTTGTCCTTTTTCTGTGTTTTTACAAGTGTCCTTAACTGTTTTCTTGTTTCACTCGAATCGTTGTCAATTTGTAAAGGGACATTTTCAACATGTATTTTGGTAGCTTGCATCGTTTTGGTTTCGTTCCATCTCGGTCGTTTTTATGGGGGATATTATTTTCATTAATACAAATCCACCATAAAAAAAACAAAAAGAATAAAAAATTATTAATGAAAAAAAAACCCCAAATTTAAAGATAAATTTTACCTCTAAATTTGATTATGATGTTTGTAGCGCTCTATGTTTTAGTGCATTAGAAATATTCAAAAAAAATTTCAACTGAAAGTAAGGAGAAACACTAAAACTTAAAATGAACCAAAATTATTACGTATATGAGGGGGGTTCCCTCCTCCTCAACACCTCGCCTTTCACGCTAAGTTCCAATTTATTCCAATTCTTTAAAAATGACCCCTGAATCAAGAGGGTCACTTAATTAGAATAAATAGCTCTTTTGAAAGTAATAGACAAACTTTAGCCTAAAGAGTGAGCTATTGACGAAGGGGTAAACCCCCTCATATAGGTATTTTTTTCAAAAATAGGGGGCAATTGCTCCTTATATCTCAATTGTCACCACTACTATCCTAAGCTCCTGCTGAAGATAGCTTCGAATATTGAACTATGTATTTTTTTAAAGTATAAATTCCACAAAAAGGTATTTTTTCAAATATAGGGGGCAATTGCTCCTTATATCTCAATTGTCACCACTACTATCCTAAGCTCCTGTTGTAGCTAGTTTCGAATATTGAACTTTGTATTTTTTTAAAAGTATAATTGACACAAAACGTTATTTTTCAAAAATAGGGGGCAATTGCTCCTTATATCTCAATTGTCACCACTACTATCCTAAGCTCCTGCTGGAGCTAGCTTCGAATATTGAATTTTTTAAAAGTATAAATGCCACAACCAGGTATTTTTTCAAAAATAGGGGGCAATTGCTCCTTATATCTCAATTGTCCCCACGAATATCCTAAGATTCTTCTTAATAGATATTATATTTATGTTCATTTTTAAATATTATTGTTTTATTGCCAACTAAAGTTTTTTTTTTTCAATAATTGGGGGCAATTGCTCCTTATATCTCAATTGTCCCCACTACTATCCTAGGCTCCTGCTGAAGATAGCTTCGAATATTGAAGTTTGTATTTTTTAAAAGTATAAATGCCACAAAAAGGTATTTTTTCAAAAATAGGGGGCAATTGCTCCTTATATCTCAATTGTCACCACTACTATCCTAAGCTCCTGCTGAAGCTAGCTTCTAATATTGAACTTTTTATTTTTTTAAAAGTATAAATGCCACAAAATGTTATTTTTTCAAAAATAGGGGGCAATTGCTCCTTATATCTCAAGTGTCCCCACTACTATCCTAAGTTCCTGCTGTAGATAGATTCGAATATTGTATTTTTTAAAAGTAAAAATGCCACAAAAAGGTATTTTTTCAAAAATAGGGGGCAATTGCTCCTAATATCTCAATTGTCACCACTACTATCCTAAGCTCCTGCTGAAGCTAATTTCGAATATTGAACTTTGTATTTTTTTAAAGTATAAATGCCACGATAATGTATTTTTTCAATAATAGGGGGCAATTGCTCCTTATATCTCAATTGTCGCCACTACTATCCTAAGCTCCTGCTGAAGCTAGATTCGAATATTGAACTTTGTATTTTTTAAAAAGTATAAATGCCACAAAAAGGTATTTTTTCAAAAATAGGGGTCAAGTTCTCCTTATATCTCAAGTGTAAAAAATTAGATAATCAGATCATTCTTGATATTTATTATTTTTGTTTTATTTTTAATAGTATTTATCGCACTCAACTTAATTTTTTAATAAATTGTGTGCAATTGCTCATTATATCTCATTTGTCACCACTACTATCCTAAGCTTCTTCTGTCTATAGTTTATAATTTTGTAATTTGTATTTTTTTAAAGTATTATTTACCAAAATGGTTCTTTTTTAAAAAATAGGGGGCAAGTGCTAATAATATCTCAAGTGCCAACACTACTATCCTAAGTTACTGCTGGATCTCGCTTCGAATATTGAACTGTTTATTTTATTATGTTAAAATTTCCCCACAAAGGTATTATTTAAAATAAATTGTGCACTTGCTACTTATATCTCAATTGTCACCACTACTAACCTAAGCTCCTGCTGAAGCTAGCTTCGAATATTGAACTTTTTAAAAGTAAAATACCACTTTGACCAATATCCATAAAACTCTATTCTGTATATGAAAGGGGCTGTCCCCGCCACAACACCGCGCTTTTTACGAAAAAGTGTGACTTTATAACGACTCTTTTTTTTTTAAAAAATAAAAAACTTTAGCGTAAAGCGCGAGACGTTGAGGAGGGGACAGCCCCTTTCATATACGGAATAATTTCTGTTCGGCTTAAGTTTACCGTCGTTTCTTGCTTTAATTAAAAAAAAAAATTATTTTTTTATTTAATATACTTTAGAAGTGACATCAAAAGTATTGTTTTAATTGATGGTAGAAATGATAAACATCACGTAGATACGAGCATTAGCTTTCGAATGACCCATTAAACGTCAATCTAAAAGTGCTGGTAGTCCACTAACCCCAGCTTTTCCACTTGAGACATTGCACTAAGAGTGCCGTTTTTAGTGCCGTTTTGAAGTTGTTGATGGTTGAATTTATAGGAAGAACGTAGATATGAGTAATATCTTTTATACGAGCTACTAAAAGTCTGTATAGATACCTGCGATAGCAATACGCCCAAAAATAATACATCCGATGCCGATACACTGTGCAGCCCTTTCCCGAGGGGACTTGGAGGGTCATAATATCACCAACACCAAATATATTTGACTCTAGCAATGTCTCTTGTAAGCGTCAAATCTATTAAGTATCTGATGTAAGCACCCCATTCTTTAATTACCCATGAGCCATTCTTAACCATCGCAATACCTTTACGCTAATACCTCTTCGCAAAAAATTCTCAAATCTCGTAAACTAAAGAAGTAATTACATCACTGTTGCTAGCTCCATCATTAATCTCCAATAATGTAAATGCACCACTCATTTTTTTCCTCTACTAATATCCTTGCAACTAAAAACTATTCTCTTTGAATTCAATTCTCTTACTAATATGAATTGTAAAGAAAACTAAAAAGATACACCGGTTTTTCCAATACGGATTTAACCTAAAAAAAAAACTTTTAATGAAACCCATGAAACTAATAGTCAAGTTTAAAAAAAAAAAACCTACTAATCAACTTACAGATGAATGACCACGGATTTAACCTAAAAAAAAAAAAAACTTGTATATCATGAACTAGAAATCTACGTCAGAAAAACTTGTCCTTAATATGACCGGTATTAAATGACCCTGGTAACCCCAATTCGTTGAAAACCTACACACATATCTATGCCACAGGCGTAAGTTTGCATTTAGGTTCTGTATGCATTAGACGGTTACTACTTATGTCCCCCCTAAAAATTTCTGTACTATTTCCCAGTAACAAATACTATTTGTAAATAATTGGTAAATTGTATCACTTACTAACCTCCTCCCCCCTGAAAAATTCCCTCCCGGGAACTTCTCACCCCACAGAAAATTTTCCTCGGGGAAAATACCTCCCACCACAGGGGTTGTGGGAATTTGATTAACTTTCATCATTTTCCCCAGGGGTTTTGGGGATTTGGTCATCCCAAAGGACCTTTCATTTGGACCTTTCTATTGGACCTTTCAACTCTGCTGAAGCAAATGGCTGTCTCAAAACTTTTACCGGATATCTTTGGTGTAAAAGACGCGTTGGAGGGGGCAGGTTATCCTCCAATCCTTTTGGTTACTTAAAAAGGGCAATAGGACTTTTGATTTCCGTTCGAATAAACCCTCTCCTGGTCTGCTAGGGATAGTGGCTCGAAAAATCCTGGAAAACAATAAAAACATAAATAAAGACGCATCTGTCATCTTTTTTCTTGCAAAAAATACAAATTCCACATTTTTGTAGATAGGAGTTTGAAACTACTATAGTAGGTTTTTCTGATATGCTGAATCTGATTGTCTGATTTTTATTCCGATCTTTTGAGTTTTTAGGGGTGTTTTCCCCCTTTTTTGAAAACCAGGCAAATTTTTCAGGCTCGTGGCTTTGGATGGGTAGCTTAATAAATTTGGAATCAGCATAAAAAGCCATTCTTTTTATGTATTAATTGTTATCTAAGCTCCTTTTCTTAGAGTTTCGGTTGCTTTACATACAGGTTGTTACCACTGACTGTTTAATACTCATTTCAATAAGGTTTAGTTATTTGGAACTTAAAATGCTCTGAATAATCAGGGAGAGATAAATGTAAACAGAAGACAGTGTATCTAGTGCCGTGATTCCCAACGTGTGGCGCAGGTCCCACCAATAGGGCATGGCAGTATTTTGGTGGATCATGGGTACACCGTGCACCTTTCGGCTAACTATACTTTAGTAGGGCCTTAATTGAAAAAAAAAAATCCTTTTCATGTGAAAAACTTCACATTTAAATGCATTTAAAGAGCAAAAAAGATGCATGATAGTATTGCAATGACGTTATACCTTGTATATAAGGTGTTGTATTCAGACAATGTTTTTCATTAGTATGAATATGCCTATACAAAGAATAAGGTTATACTTCTTTCAAGTAAATACGCGTAAAATTCTGTATGACAAAATTAGGTACTTTCCCATTATGTGGACACCTTTAAAAAGTCAAGTTTGGTTAATGCTAATAAAATAAACAAAATAGGATGAATATACAATAGTTTATAAACAAATTTGGGCTATATATTTGCACATTAGGGGGGGGGGGTGCCCAAAAAACAACAGTTTAAATATAGTTCCCAGAGTGAGAAACCCCTGAATACTTGTTTATACAACGTCAGATAGCGTCAATTCTTTGCTTTTGTCGAGTGGATGCCTCAGGTTTTCGTGACTGGTTTTTAGAGGTGCCCACATAATGGGAAAGTGCCCAAAATTAAAATATTACGAGGGGGATCATGATTTTAGAAATACCTAGATGGGGCATGACCCAAAATCAGGAAACCACTGGCATTATTGTTTCAAAGGTGCTGTTTGTGTAAGTACGGGAAGTCAATTTAAAAATTTAGTAGATAATTACATGGTAGGGGTGGATAATAAGGAAGCCAGTTACTGGTTAATTATGCTTATAGAATAGAATTCAGAGTGATAAGCAGGAAATGTATCTTTTTATTTATCAGTCAATGATCTTTCGAACCACTTTCTGGACACATTTTTCTTGACACAAAATGTTTGATTTAGATGAATAAAATTTTAGATATTTTAGGAGTTTAAATTTGAATTACTTCCCAAAATTTTCAGCTATATAGCCTTTCTCACTAAAAGTTTTACGTAAAGTTTATAAGAGGGTCGTATCCAGGAATTTTTGGGGGTCGGCGGGAGGATTCAAAAAAAAATTTTCGGGGTGGGGATACAAAAAAAACTATAAGAACACATGAAAAAAATGTTTATATTCATTTTTGATCCATTTTTTATGAGTCGGACAAATATATTGGAGGGGGGTTCAACTCCCCCCCCCCTAGACACGGCCTTGGTTTATAATTTCTTCGGAGTTGTCATTTGTATTAGTGTCTGCGAAACAATGACAAAATTTTGGGAGATAAACGCTTGGTGGCCTTTGATGTCCAACTAGCCACAGCATGTTAAGTTAAATTTGGAAGCTTTGCTTTGTGAAGCCAAGCTTTCCTCGGATAACCATAGATACAACAAAATTGTATTCAGAAAGGGATTTGAAAGAACTTCAAATATAGGCGTTAAAGTGAATATTTATGTCTGTGAGAAAATGCAAAATTTCAGGAGATAAACAATTGGTGGCATTTGATGTCCAACTAGCTACAGCATGTTGAGTTAAATTTGAAAGCTTTGCTTTATAAAGCAATGCTTTCCTCAGATAACCATAGATATAATAAAACTGAATTCAGAAAGGGATTTGAAAGAACATCAAATGAGGCGTTAAATGGAATATTTGTGTCTGTGAGAAAATGCCAAAATTTCAGGAGATAAACAATTGGTGGCATTTGATGTCCAACTAGCTACAGCATGTTGAGTTAAATTTGAAAGCTTTGATTTGTGAAACCATGCTTTCCTCAGATAACCATAGATTATCTATGATAGATATAAAGAAACTGAATTCAGAAAGGCATTTGAAAGAACATTAAATGAGAGGCTAAATGGAATATTTTCTGTCCTAGCAAAGTTAACCAGTAATCGCTTACCGTATAATCTATCCCGACTGTATACCAGCGGCGTAATTTGACATGGGGCAATCGCTCTCATATCCCATTTTACCCCCCCCCCCCATCTAAAATTGAGCGTCTTCAAAGATCTTGTCAAAACTAAAAAGGCCTATATAATTCAAGTATCCACAGAAACATGTCAGTATTCTTTAATATGCCTCTGATTTTATGGTATTATATGGCTTATTTTTCACTTGGTTATTTTCAATTGACTTAGGAAAATTGGCTCCGATTTTGTCCCCCCCCCAAAAAAAAAAAATTTTGATTTTAATTACGTCCCTGCTATATGCCTTCCTGTTAAAAGTGTTAGTTAACTTTCCTAAATGGACATAAATAATGCCTCTGGAGCAATTCTGCCTATTAAGGGAAACACTTCTTTTTAGATATTGCTTCTTCTGCTTGCCTAAGCCTTCTTATTCAGAGAATTTCAAATTTAAAACAGCTAAATCTATAGCAAGAATTAGCTTGCCTAAGAAAAGCCATGCTTACATTCCATATGAGAGGTAACATTGACGAATATAAGCGATTGGTAGAGGAAAATAAGGATATACATGATTAAGAGGAAAGAGTAGTGGTTTAGTTTTGGAAATTTTACTTCTGGTGTCATTTTGTTGACAGTAATTGTCCAAAATAGTGCGAATAACGAGTTACGGCAATGAGAGTTGTTGGCCAAGTTTGTTACCCTGAACTAGAGCCACTGCTGTAACGTTTCCAGTTCATTTACATTGGTAACACACTATCAGGGGTGTAACTCCAGCATTTTTATGGGAGGGAGGGGGCAAGAGGGGTCTCCATTCGTAGAGTCAAGGGACATGGGTTATATAATAATTTTTCTTCCATTTTATTGGAGGGGGCATCTCCCCCCCCTCAAAAAAAAACGACGCCACTGCACATTACTAGAAAATGATGAGTTTGGCAAGTGGGTTTAGGTAACAAAAATTGTCTGTCCTAGTCACACTTACGCAGGGGAAAATTCCAATCTGTATCCTCCCCTGCACACAGAATTTCGTAATATTTAGGATCTTTCTTTTAACATCTTATATTTTCCATCTAGTTCTCCTTTGTAAAACAACATTTTGTGGTTTAATTTTATTTTGGTCTTCCTGGAGCAAAGCGTAAATGTGGATCTCCCACCTCCCATTCGCTTAATATGAAGAGATTTTTATTAATTTTGTCTGAAAAATTACACACAAAAACAATATCATTTATGTCTCTTGTCATTCAATGTCAATATAATAACATTGGAATTTTGAAATTAATTTCTTCTATTCTTTGCATTCGTCTCGACCATTATTATCATCAATAGAGCACGCGTGGTGTGGTCGTAATTTTACCAAAGTATAGTGGCTCCTTCATGTGGCTGTTTTGCACATAAAAAAGCAACCATATATCAGCTAATACTATCTGTATAGGTTATATCAGGCAATCTGACAAGTATAAACTATAAATCTATAATTATGCTATTAGGACGATAAAAGTATGCAAAATTCTTCAAAGACCTTTTACAAAAGGCTGTGATACAACACGCGTTATATCTACAGGGGGTCTATAGCCTATCTGGTATTATCTGCATAGGCTTTGAGCAAAACGATTCAGCTCGCGTAAATATCAAGATGGTTGAAACAGATGGCTCTGTGGGTATAACAAAACAATAGATACTTAATTAGTAACTGACCCGAAAATCCGGTATTTCACATCTACAATAAATGAAAACTGACACACAAGGAAATGATAAATAAACGCAGCAAAACAAAAATAAAAACTGTGGATACAGAAAAAGAGGAAAAAAACAAAAGAAAATAGTATAAACTGAATAGTAAGCTTATCACAACTGCGCGCATTAATCGAATCGCCTTTATCATTGAGAAATTGAAGTCCTAAGGACTTAGTTAGTGTACAAATACTAAGTAAATACAAATTGAATGGAAAAACGACTAATATATATATATATATATATATATATATATATATATATATATATATATATATATATATATATATATATATATATATATATATATATATATATATATATATATATATATATATATATGTATATATAAATGTATATATTATTTACAATATAAACTCAAATCAGCTTCTAAGTAGTAGAATTATTAGGACTAATGGGACGATTGTCAATTTTTAAATCTGAATTGCTGTATTGGTGTCAGTAAGTTTTAACCAATTTTATCATTTCCACTTTTAACTTTTCCTCAATGGTGACTGGAAACTGTCTCCTACTAGTTAAGGAGACTAGTTAAGAATGACTGCAGCTAGTGATGGCTGAAAGCTAGGTAGAAAGGGATAGGGGGTCGTCAACCCACTAGAAAAATGAAAACATAAAGCAAGTATAACATTTTATTACATTTGGAAAAAACTTGACAGTTTATAGGGAAAAAACAATATTTTTTTCAATCCCCCCACCCTAAAATTTTTGTCTTGATTTGCTCCCCTTTAAACAAATCTATGTTTTTACTGTTGATTGTGGGTTGCTTAAAAAAATAAAAAATATAGCTCAAACCAAGGAATATAGCTCAACCATGGAAAAAAGCAAAGAAAATTTACTCAAACCATGAGACAAAGAATTCGTCAGCAATTAGAAAACCGACTAAAAGGTCTACAAGGTCTGCATTTTCGATTCGCAATGTTCTTCTTTCTATATGGGAGTCCCTTCTTTGTGATATTTCGGGTATAAAATTCACTGAGTCTTATTCCTCGGGTTCACTACGGGGCTTATACAAGATTTTGTCCAGACTCAGAATCTTACTTTTGTCCAGAGGCAGAATTTTGTCTTCATCCAGAGTCAGAATCTTATTTTTGTCCAAAGTCAAAATCTTACTTTTGTCCAGAGGCAGAATCTTACTTTCGTCCAGAGGAGGAATCTTACTTAAGGAAAAGCAAAACGATTTAACTGAAAATTTTTGGTTTTCAGCAAAATCAGAACAGAATAATTCAGCTCAAATAAGCTTATGAAAAAACACGCAATATTTGACTTCTTGTGTCCATTCATTTCAGCCAACTGCTTCGAAATTAAAAAGGCTATAAACGAGATAGCAAATTATGCTGAAAACGAGCAAAAACATCACTATTAAAGTCACAAGCCTTCTTCTGGTGATTTGCATTTATTAATTTTTTTTTGCTACTTCAACGCTACTGTTTGTCTAGTGTTAGCTGAAGTATTTCTGTAAAAACGTCTAATTTGAAATTCTTTAGTAAGTGAAAATGAAATCAATTATATTTTACTTCATTGAATTGAAGTAGATTAAATATCAGAGGATGCAGCACGGAGGTATCCAAAAAATTTAGTGTAAATTTTCGGTGTAGGTTGAAATACAGATTTCAATTATGATAGGAATGCCAATGTCACTTTCTGTTAAGGTTTTAAAAGTTAAATTCTGAGTTACCATTTGAGTTTATGGGTAATATTTCTTTTAGTATAACGGATTATTTATTCTTTAACCTTATCGTGCCTACAAGAGAGAGAGAGAGAGAGAGAGAGAGAGAGAGAGAGAGAGAGAGAGAGAGAGAGAGAGAGAGAGAGAGAGAGAGAGAGAGAGAGAGAGAGAGAGAGAGAGAGAGAGAGAGAGAGAGAGAGAGAGAGAGAGAGAGAGAGAGAGAGAGAGAGAGAGAGAGAAGCTGACAATTTGAATCTTTCTGCGTTTTATGGGTAATTTATGGGTAATATTTCTTTTAGAATAACGGATTATTTATTCTTTAACCTTATCGTGCCTACAAGAGAGATAGAGAGAGAGAGAGAGAGAGAGAGAGAGAGAGAGAGAGAGAGAGAGAGAGAGAGAGAGAGAGAGAGAGAGAGAGAGAGAGAGAGAGAGAGAGAGAGAGAGAGAGAGAGAGAGAGAGAGAGAGAGAGAGAGAGAGAGAGAGAGAGAGAGAGAGAGAGAGAGAGAGAGAGAGAGGAGAGAGAGAGAGAGAGAGAGAGAGAGAGAGAGAGGAGAGAGAGAAAGAGAGAGAGAGAGAGAGAGAGAGAGGGAGAGAGAGAGAGAGGAGAAAGTGGGAGAGAGAGGAGAAAGTGGGAGAGAGAGAGAGAGAGAGAGAGAGAGAGAGAGAGAGAGAGAGAGAGAGAGAGAGAGAGAGAGAGAAGATGACAATTTGAATCTTTCTGCGTTATTTCCCACTCAGTTGCCTGAAATAGGGTGGCTATTCAGCTCGAGATTTAAGTTTATGAAACAGTTTGTGAACTGCAAGGTGGATTGAAACAGCCATTAATGTTTCTTTCAGATCAGTTTGAAATAAAATACTTATATGAGAAAAATCAAAGCTTTGTGGAATTTAACTCTTTATCCAATTTTGGTTGCAAGGATTATAGTTTTATTTATTATAGTGTTATATATATATATATATATATATTATATATATATATATATATATATATATATATATATATATATATATATATATATATATATATATATATATATATATATATATATATATATATATATATATATATATATATATATATATATATATATATATATATATATATATATATATATATATATATATATATATATATATATATATATATATATATATATAGTATTATTTTATATAGTACTATTTTCTAAAAAGTATTGACAATATTGCGGTATCATGTTATATTTTTCAATATATATTATTATATTTCAAGTATTATGTTAAGAAAGATTTTCTATTCTTATTTTAAGAGGATTATATTGAATAGTTATTAAGAACACCTTCAGAAAATGAGCAGTTTTACTATCATTAAATAAAAAAATATTCAATCCAGGTCATTAATGGCTAGTTTCAGGCTCGTAAGCTAAAATTGCAGTTTGTTTTGCAGACCGGGTAATATCTGCACCACCTCACCTTCGAAGCCTCTGAATCGATCTCTCTAAAACCATCCCATGATCCCATATGTTCAAATGGGACCCAATAAATTCAATGTTTCTGATATGATCCAGAACGCTTCGAGCCTGTATCACAAAATTTCAGATCTTTTTTTCAAATTAAAATATTAATTGAAGCAATTGCTGTATGCCTATGAAGATGTGTTAGTGATTTGTTTTCTTGTCACAAAATGGTTAAACGAAATATCATTTGAGCAATTTGGCAGCTTTGGAATTTCCCAGTGATTCTAACTGCATTGATTGAAAACCTTGCCGATACAGGGGACGGATAATTTCAGCGTCTTTAAAATAAAATTTCATAGTCAACCCACAAATTTCGAGCTGTTTTCGATGGTGGCTAGTCTCCTGGGAGAATTTTCTATTTGGTCCTTTGTCTTCGAGACGGTCAGCCAAGGCTGAGGCTCGCAAATGAATTTGAAATATTGAATCTCCTAAACTTTGGCCGTGAGGGGGGCTAGGTTTTCAAATACAATTTCGTCAAAGATAAATTGTCGAATAAAAACACATACCTGTTTACACACATGGCATTCAAAATACAAGCAACGCTTTGGGTATTGGTTATTTCGAATTGGATGGTATCAATATGAATAATTTTAAGCGACATTTTTTAGCATATGAGCTAGAATGATAGGATGGATAATATAGAAAACTTTACTTTTATTTACTGAAATTTTTGCCATATAGAAAAAAATGTGAAACTAAAAAAAAATCTAAAAAGGAGATAAAAGTGTTCGTTTTATAATTTTGTTTATTTTTTTTTTCAGCATAAGCACTAACTAATGACATTTGAACTTGAAACCAGCAACTGAGATTCCCTGTTCTAGGCTGTATGTTCAACACGCCATAACGTGATTTGCTCTTTTTTGGCATAAGCACTCTATTCTTTAGCGTCGGAAACTTTTTATGGGTTCTGTTACCAAATGTGTAGTTTGTTTTGCAGATCGGGTAATATCTGCACCACCTCACCTTCGAAGCCTCTTAATCGATCTGTCTAAAACCATCCCATGATCCCATATGTTCAAATGGGACCCAATAAATTCAATATTTCTGATATGATCCAGAACGCTTCGGGCCTATATCACAAAATTTCAGATCTTTTTTTCAAATTAAAATTTTAATTGAAGCAATTGCTGTATGCCTATGAAGATGTGTTAGTGATTTGTTTTCGTGTCACAGAATGGTAATGACAGTGCGTTTCGGGTTAGATCTTTTGCTTTATATTAAATAAAAAAACAAGTTTTTTAAACGGAAAGTAAGGAGCGACATTAAAACTTAAAACAAACAGAAATTATTCCGTATATGAAAAGGGCTGTCCCCTCCTCAACGCCTTGCTCTTTATGCTAAAGTTTGACTCTGTCTCATAACTTTTTTTTAAACAATGAAAAACTTTAGCGTAAAGAGCGAGGCGCTGAGGAGCGGACAGCCCCTTTCATATACTGAATAATTTCTGTTCGTTTTAAGTTTTAATCTCGCTCCTTACTTTCAGTTTAAAAAACTTGTTTTTTTTATTTAATTTCTGATCATTTTTTAGTTAATGCAGCTTTTATTTTGGCTCACCGTCATTGAATAAGTAAACAAAATTTACACAAAAATTTTACTTTTCTTTTGCTAAATGGCTGTCTCTAAATTTGATTCTGACGTAATTTACAAATTAACTTACGTAACGAACTTCTATATTCGTATATTTTCTTCTGGCAAAAAATACAAAGTTGCAGATATTTGCAGATATGAGCTTGAAACCTATGTAATAGGGTTTTCTGATACGCTGAATCTGACGGTGTGATTTTCATTGAAATTCTTTCACTTGTAGGGGATGTTTCCCCCCTCTTTAAAAACTCAGGTAAATTTTCTCAGGCTCGTAGCCTTTGATGAATAATACTAAAACTTAATAAAAATTTATATATTTAGAATCGGCATTATATGCCCATTCTGTTGATACATTTATTGACATCAAAATTCTGTTTTTAAAAGTTTCGATTACTATTGAGCCGTATCGCTTGTTTTTTTTTATTACGTATATGTTATTACGTATATGAGGGCCCCTTAGTCAATACCACACTCTTTACGTTAAAAGTAAAAAAAAAAATTAATTCACAAACCCCTGAATCACAAAGGCCGTTTAATTAGAATAGATAGCTCTTTTGAAAGCACTTAAAAAAAAAAACTGTAGCTTAAAGAGCGAGGTATTGACTTGGGGGAGAACCCCCTCATATACGTAATAATTTCTCTTCGTTTTAAATTTTGATGTTGCTCCTTACTTTCAGTTGAAAAACTTGTTTTTTTTATATTTAATTTCTGATTTTTTTAAAAATAATGATAGGAAATGCGACGCCCCCTTCATAGCAATGTCCCTTCCCCCATGAAAATTTCCCTTATGAAAAGATCCTCCCATATAACCCCCGACCCACCCCCACCCCCCCCTACCAGAAAAAATTCCCCCTGAAAACGTCTGTATACATCCCAATAACCAATACAATGTGTATGCAATGGGCAAAGTTCATAAATTTCAGCCCTCCCCCTGGGGGCTTTGAGGAATTAAGTCATCCTAAAAGACATATTTATTGGATTTTCGTCTATGCTGAACAAAATGCCTATCTCAAAATTTTAATTGAGTGACTTTGAGAAAAAATGAGCGTGGGAAGGGGCCTAGTTGCCCTCCACTTTTTCGGTCACTTAAAAAGGCACTAGAACTTTTAATTTCCGTTTCAATGAGTCCTCCCACGATATTCTAGGACCAATGGGTCGATACGATCACCCATAGGAAAAAGAAAAAAAAACAACAAAAAAACAAATAAACACGCATCCGTGATCTTTCTTCTGGCAAAAAATGGAAAATTCCACATTTTTGTAGATACGAGCTTGAAACCTCTACAGTAGGGTTCTCTGATACGCTGAATATGATGGTGTGATTTTCATTAATGTTCTATAGCTTTTAGGGGTATTTCCCCCTTTTTTCGAAAATCAGCCAAATTTTCTCAGGCGCGTAACTTTTGATGGGTAAGATGAAACTTATATATTTGAAATCAGAATTAAAATCTGATTCTTTTGACGTATCTATTGGTATCAAAATTCCGTTTTTTAGAGTTTCGGTTACCATTGAGCCGGGTCGCTCCTTACTTACAGTTCGTTACCACGAACTGTTTGAAACGTGGTATTTGGTCTCTCGGGTATTATGGTAAAAATGGTAAATATGATCTCTCTCAATTTTACACGGCCTCTTCTCCAAACTAATAGCCCCTAAAAAAAGAATATATATCTATGACAATTCTTCTGGGGAAAAATTCGAAAGGACATGTTTTATAGTCAGAGCTGAAAATTTCAAGCTGGGGTACTCATACATGCTTACTTTCATGGCAAAGTTTTATTGCATCTCATTTGGGGGAGGGGGGCTCTAATAAGCTCCCCAATTCATGGAAGTTTTATTAAGGTTATAATTATGATGAATAATTCTAAATCTGTTTTTTTTGTATTTTATTTTTTTTTACGTTTATTGTATTTGATTAATATATTTTTACTCCCCATTATATCACACATATAATTCTAGTGCACGTAATTGTATGTATATAGTATATATTACACTATTCCATAGTACACGCTAATAAGCCGCTAATGAGGCCGAGATATTTGGACAAGTCGAAAATGCTCAAGTAAATGTTTCTAAGGAATCTTTATGCAAAATTTTCAACATTGTATCGGTAAAAAACTTTCACTATTTACACCTTATCATTAATCGTTAAATTGATTTAAAATAAAAATAAAAATTGAGAATACATTTATTAGTTAATACTATATTGATAACAAAGTCATTTTAGGGAACCCGAAATGCGTTCAGTGAGTCATTAATTTTCAGGTTATATTATACAAAAGTAGTCATGTCCTTGTATTTAGTCAGTGGCGGATCCTGGGAAGGGGCGAGGGGTGTGCCCCCCCTAGTGTAGTCTAAAGTAGTGTAATTTACTTAATTAACTCAATTTTGCGTTAATTAAACTTGCTCTTAACGCAAGTTCATCGGATCAACCTATTTTGTGCCCTCCCCAATTTTTTTTTATCGGATAAACCTATTTTGCGCCCCCCCCTATGAAAAATCCTGGATCCACACCTGTATTTATTTCACCTGTTATTTCAGAATATTGATGAACTATGAGTATTTATTCCCTTTGCTGTCTCTGTGCAGTGAACTCAATTTACAAAAATGTAGTAGGGGGAGGGGAAGGATTTTTTTTTGAATTTGTAGTACAAATATAAAAAAGGAATTATCTAAATATAGGGGGCGATTAACCCCTCCCATGTCGGTGAAGCTACTTTTTTAATCTTTACAAATGGTTGAGTGAATCAAGATTGTGACTCCAAGTGTTGCTTGTTCTATATCAATAACTTGGTATTTTCTACCTGTCTTAACGCATGCGTGTCAGAGTGGTACTATTTCTTTTTATTATATTCGATTTGTGTTCACGTCCAAAATGTTCAATCTTTAGAGTTACAGTTGAAACGCCCACATGTGATTGCTTTTTTTACTAAATAATGTATAGATACTGATTTTAAATAAATTGAAGAGCTGAATGTAAATATCATTGAAAGTTGATATCTACTATTCTTTATATAGTAACCAGGATTCCATTACGATTGTTTTCAGGGGCTACGCACTGTTTTTCGTAGGTGTACATGACCCATACCCACCCAACTCAGCCCCTATTCAAATAAACTGCGTTTAATTTAACCCCCTTGCACCTCAATACAGATGCAGTTCAACCCACATTTAAATCAACCTGCTTTATCTCAACTCTCATTGAACTCAATTCTGATTGAATTCAATCCGTACTAAAGGTGAAGTTTGTTCGAATGGGGCTGAGCTGCATGTGGATTGAGTTGAACAGAGGTTGAGTTCCATGCAATTAAATTGTATGGGGGTTGAGTTGCATATGGGGGTTGGTTAATGATCCGCTGTTAAAATACCACAGTGCCTTCTACTGAATGTACAGCATCCTTACCTTACAAGTTACTTTCTCTCGAGGCCTCCTCTCAAACTTTTACAGCCAAATGGGACAATTTTGATCATAATGGTCAGTTTTTTTTATTCTTTTTTTGGAGGATCTACAAGCGTTTTACCAATTACGTTGAATTTTTCAGCGCATGCGGCTTGCAGATAACGGTGGAATATACAGTGCGAATGTCCGCGGACCCGGGCTGTGGGAATATTAGGCCACCATCGATATTCTATGTATTCATTTCATTTGTATTCTATTTCATTTCATTTGTTTTTCATTTCATCGACATTGATTTGTATTCTATGACAGTTCTTCGGAAATATCTGGATGCTCTTTTCTGTTACTATCTGTTACTCTGTGAGGTGCTGGTGCTATTGGTAATTAGATTTACCGTCGGTACCACTAGTATTTTTTTAGATTACGGTAGTAAAGTTGTTATGACTGCCAAATGTAACCTAAACCGTAAAATCGAGCTTCGGAAATGGTATATGCGTCAGACCAATTTGCTTCTCATATTGATTCTTAAAATATAAAATTCAACCAGTTTCAAACTACCTCGTTAAAGTTGTTGTCAGACGAAAGTTGGTTCAGTTTTAGCAAAAGGGGGAGGGGGAATTCCACAAGAAGTGCGGTGCTCTCGATTAAAATTATAACTACAAATTTTAAGCGAGGGACACATGTCTTTCAAAAGGTGTTTTTTTTTCAGGGGCCCCTCAACATTTTGGTTGTATTAAGACCCTGACAAATGACGCTCAATAAACAATTTTTTCAAGAAAGCGTAGACACAAAAATAAACGGTCTATTTTAAGTAATTCAGCTGGATATTTAATATGTTTTCCTCTTATTACAACACATTTTATTTCAGAACGGAAAGTTTCTAGAATGAAAAGCTTATAAATTCTGTGAAAATTTGACGCTATTAAATGTTTAATAATTTCCAATTGCCAGCAGCTCTAAAACAATTACGCTATTAAGCTGTTTTAGTAAAAATCAGAACTTGGATATTTTGGAATTCGTTTTATAAATAGATTGTATTATTTCAGAGTATGGTTACAATATGGTTGTTCGCGTGCCAAGACATGCAACACACATTAAAGTTGTAGACAACAGTTCCAACTACCTTGGTAAGTTACCTATGTCTACCTTAAAAGTAGGCTACTTCTTTGAACCTAAAGCAAAATAGTGCTAGTCTTCTTTACCGAGGAAAGATTGAATTCTTCCTTTATTCTTTTTTCTATATCTTTTTTTTTCATTTTCATTTGGACCAAATCGAGGTAGGTACTCCTATCGAAAAATGAAGTCCTGAAAGACGAAGCTCATCAACTCTCGCGGTGGATTTTTTCTTAAGTTTGGATGGTACTCAAAGACCTGTGATCAGGAGATGAGCGAATTTTCTGTTTTTTCAACATACTTTTTATTTAATTTTCCAGGTTCTCTTCCACCAGGAGATCTGATCAAACGTATAGGAACACTACGGACAACCTGTGCTCCCCACCCTCACCCCCTAAAAAACGCCCCACTTTTCATGACTTTCTTGAATTTTCCGCGTAATTTACAAATTTCTGGATTTTTTTCCCCAGCCGAACAGGCTATCCCATAGTAGTTCGTTCAGTCGTAAATAAAGTCTACTGTTCATAAGGAGGATCCAGCGTCGTTAAAATTAACAAGGGAGAGAGTTGGGTTCAAAGTGCTATCTCAGGAATTCATAACCTTTGCAAGCCTAGAAATGTAAGAAAGAATGATTTTTTATTGGAAAACTTATGCCTGCTACTGAAACCCTTATTTCTCCAAATCTGCTTCCAGCTGTACGACGATAAATTTAGTTGGCCCCCTCTGTGCACGAAGATACCAAGTACGGAACCCCTCTAAGCTTCTAAGCGGCTTTTCAGATCCTCTTTTTTTGACCAGTTAATGGTAGCAGCTATTAAGTATTTCACGCTCCTTCCACGCAAATATTTGCCAATTTTTGCAAGGTCTTAATCAAATAGTTAAAAGGTGGCATGTTGAGATGGTCGATTGCTTTTCTGATAACTTGTCGGCAAGGGGAAACCTGCAATCAAAATGACAGATCTGCTTTATTTTATTTCTTCCGAGAGTGTACAAGTACTGCCTTCCTTATTGCATCATGGTTGCAGCGGTAGCTGCAATCAAGTAAGAAGCGAAGCACAGCACATAGTAAACAAACGTTAAAACGCGTTTTTAAAAAACTACCTAATGAAAAACTATTGGCATCTGACATTGATTTAGGAATGGTAACTATTATTTCTGTTCGTCTTAAACGTAAAAGTTTATTGCGAAAAGAAACTTATTCTGATTTCGAAAAAAATCTGAAACCCCTCAAACATGGCGTCAGGCCAAAATGAAAAGTCTACCATTGAAATCAGCACGGTCGAAAACATAGTAATGGGAAATTACAACCCCCCTCCTTGAACAACAAGAAAAATAATTTTTTTACGTGGGTAGCACTGATCTGTCTCTTGTTTTTTTTTTTCTTTTTCTAGCAGGGCTAGGGGGTGACCGGAATATCATAGAGAGAAGTATAATAGCTCATTCGAACGCAAATTAACTTTGCTATTGCCCTTTTTTAGTGACCAAAAAGATTGGAGGGCAACTAGCCCCTCTCCCTAAGGCCCCCTCTCGCCAAAGTCATCCAATCACAATTTTGAGATAGTCATTTTGTTCAACATAGTTCAAAGGTTAACTATCTTTGGTTTTGGTGATGATATAACCCTCCATAGTCCTGGGGAAAGAGCTGCACACTGTATCGGTACCGGACGTATTTATATCACGCGTATCCGTATGAGCGTATTGTTATTGGAAGTATTGGTATTGCAGGTACCAAGACAAAAGCAGGTATCTAGACAGATTTTCAATAGCTCATACAAAAGATATTGCTCATATCTACGTCCAGTGGCGTAATTTCTTCAAAATCCTTGGGGAGAGGGGCAAAGTTGGATCCAATTTTCCCAAATAAAGTGAAAATGATAGTGAAAACTGAAAAATAAGCCATATATTACCATAGAGGCAAAAATATACTAAAGAACAGATTTTTGTAGAAACTAAATTTCAGGTGGGGGGGGGGATGAGGTCTGGAGGAGCAAACTTGGGTCCTCCTTCCCTTCCCCATAACAAATTATGCCACTTTCTACGTTCATCGTATAAATTCTACCATCAGCAAGTTCCGAATGGCACTAAAAATGGCACTTTTGGTGCCGTGTCTCAAGTGGAAAAGCTGCGGCTAGCGGGCTACGAGCTTATTTTTTAGAGTGACGTTTAATTTCCCATTTGAAAGCTATTGCTCATATCTATGTGATGTTTATCAATCCCACCATCCGTAAGTGTGATATAGCAGTAATACAACACTTCATATGAATTCTTAAGTAGAGAAGCTTGGAAGTATAAAACGATATCATCAGCACTACAAGCACTAATATATCAAATTGCATTATTAGATGCGTGGTTCTGTTGGTACAGCGATTGACTTCAAATTAGAGATGCTTGCGTTCGACTCCTGCTTGGTTTTGTTCAACCAGGGTTTTCTTCCTTCTATAAAATCTTTCAGTAAATTTCACTGTTTTGTGAATATGATGCACTCATTTTTTTAACGCATGTCCCAGGAATGTATTTGGTCAATTATTTCGATTCAAAAGGGAATAGAGGTTATGTCCATGGTTTGCAACGAGTAGATTACTAAATCCATACTCCAACGAGTCACCTAATTTTGTCAAAATTCTGTGGGGGGGGGGGGTCAACGTCGGAGCTAATTTTCCCAAATCAAGTGAAATTGACAGAGAAAACTGAAAAATGAAATAAAAAAATCAACTGAAATAAAAAAAGGTAAAGATATAGTGAAGAAAAATGACCTATTTCAATGGATGCTTGAATTGTGCAGGCTTATCCAAGTTTACAACATTTTTCGAGAAACTAAATTTCAGCTGGGAAGCGGGAGTAAACTGGGGTCTGGAGCAAAACTTTAGTCTCGGAGGGGAAGTTGCCCTATCCGCTTCATAGCAAATTACACCCCTGACCCCAACCCCCTGCCACTTAGTTGGTGGAGAAGTGTAGACATGTGGTTCTGGAACCACTCGAAGTTGTATATTAAAAGAAGGATTACTTATTTTTATACTTTATTATTCAAATTATTCACTTGACAATTTCACCGTAATATTCTTTCCATACGTAAGATTGCCGATCTAAAGAGGAAGAAAGACAAATAAAATACTTCTTTAGGAGAATTCAGGTAATTCTTCCCAAAATTTTTGAAATGAAAAAAAAAATTAGTTTATAATCGTACCTACATAAGAAATGATATTTTTTTGAAATTTACATTCATTTCTGAGCATGGGTGTAGGGAGGGGGGCAGGGGGGGGAAAGCTGACCCCCCCGTAGACCTTCAAATTTACATTAGATATGACTGAAAAAGCAGATGGTTTGGAAAGAGCAGTTGATAAAACTCCATCACACTATCGACTGCCCCCCCCCCCTAGACAATATGCTGCCTAATGCTGCCTACGCCCATGTTTCTGAGTAGTGAGTGGGTTTTTATTAATAACAGGTTAAATAAATCCCTAAGCCTAAAGGCACATTTCTTTTGAGCTAGCAAATCTTTCCGCTAGTATGTCGATACACAAACCTGTCCACTCAGTTAACCTTTTGTATGGTAGCTACTTGCCTGAGCTACTTTCTTACGTGCTACTTAAATTAATTTTTAAAAACAAAGAATTAAATATCTATTTCTTCTTTTTTAATTTTTTTCTGCAAAAAGAAACGACGCTATGTTTTTTTTCCACTCTAAACTTATATTTTCCTTTAATTCTTGTACTTAGGCTTCTTAATTCAGCTCCTTAATAAGGGTTGAGGTGTCTTATCTCCCCTAGATTGGAGGTGATTAGAAATTATATATATATAAAAAAAAAATCAACTTAAACTGTGGACCAACATCAAAACTTAAGACGAACAAAAATTATTCCGTGTAAATAAAAGAGCTCATAGAAGTATTTTTTTTTTATATATAAAAACGAGCATAGTTTAATTTAAAAAAAAAAAATTTACGAGGGAAGTAAAAACCGAAGAAACTTAAAACGAACAAAAATTGTTACTTCACAATCTATTTAACATATATCAGTAAAACTAATGCAAATAAATCAACTGGTGATATTCTCTATGTTTGTAGGATTACAGAAAACTAGCGCTTTAGTGAAAACACAAAACAATATAGGAGTTTTGGTACGATAAAAGTAAACCCTTTAAGAACACTTTTAACAGTATAAAAGTAAAGCATTTTTAGATTGCTGCTTTATTTATTGTTTTCGTTTAAATTGGCATCACTTCTGCACAATGAGCTCAAGGTCAAGGATTGACTGTTGTTTTGGATCTGAAAAAGACATTTCATTATTATTTTGCGGACAAGTTCGACGTGTCACTACAGACTCGCTTTAGAATTTGTATTACAACTTGTAATTCTCCGTTTTATAGAGAGAATTAACTGGATTTCCAGAGTTCATATAACGGTTGATTTGTTTTTCTTTTCGACGAATACTAGCAAAATGGTACCTGATAAATCAATCCATTATTTTATATGCTGGGTAATGACTTTAAACTTATTATTTTTATGTCTAAGTTTTTAAGATCATTTTAATCGTATACTGAAAGTTATTGATATCACAAATCCTATAGGACAATGAAAAGTGTTATAGATTAATTTGCTGTTGTGAGGCTACGTGGTTACTTTTGACTCCTAAATCAATATTCTCGTTTCTTATACTTGGCTTTTGTGTTTTCAGAAAATCGCTAGTTTTCTGTACTCCTACAAACATAGGGAAATATCACCAGTTGATTTATTTGCATTAGTTTTATTGATATATGTTAGATAGGCTGTTTAGCAATAATTTTTGTTCGTTTTAAGTTTCAACTTCGCTCTTTACTTCCCTCGGAAAAACTTCTTTTTTTTTTAAATTAATATTTAACAGTGATCACATTGCTGTCATAAAAAAACTGAAATTCATTGCTTTCGCTCTTTGGCAGGGGTAAAATTCTTACTCTCAATCAGTGATTACAAGAAATAAACTTATTAGATAATTTGATTGCAAAATGCACAGAATTTCGTAACTATTCAGTATTTCAGGGGGGCTGGACCGAAGCTTTCCTCCCTCGTAGGTACGTTCCAGCTGGCTCCCACCCACCACGATATTAGCAGGTTCTTGTAATACATAACAAATATTATGTATAAGGCAGATGGAATGCCGTTGATGAGATTGATAGCGGCAGCACCAATTGGGAGCCAGGGGACACATTTCCCCTAGATCTAAAGCAATACCTGTTTTGAAAATTTATTTCTAATAACTGTTTTAGAATAAAGCTCTTTTCGGAATCTATACTAGTGTTAAAATTTGGTCGTTGCCTCAGTAAAGCCCATTGGGTTCCAATGTGGCTCATCTTTATTTAGTAAGTTATTTGGCTGAAAAGGCTTAGCAATGCTTAGTTAAAGGATTTCTAATCGGTTTAGTTGTGGATGATGAAACTGGACATATGTTCCTCCTCCCTTTCTTTCAAAGGCTGTAAATATAAGTATTAACCTCTTTTGATTTATGATACAGTATGATACTTATCTTGACAAAATAACTTTTCTAAAAGCTTTGTCCTCCTGTCCCCCCAAAATTAGCCCATTATTCATAACTATTACGTCGGGGCAGTTGCATTATAGGAGCATTTTCGCTAGGAAAATGGTCCCTTCGGTGTATTTTCGTGTAGATGGATGCACTTGACCCTAGCCTGGGTTGGAAACGTTTGTTGTGAGGGAGGGATACTGAGCTTTTCTAATATTTTCTGTGGCTTGGTTTCAAATATATTTTGGATTTTTTTTTAATTTATTGGATTGTGCTACATCTTATTTTTTGGAGGGGGGGGGTCTCTTAAAATCGCTTTTTGTTTTGGGTCTTTTATTTATTGGTTGAATAAATTGATTGATTGATTGCTTGGTAGTCCCCTGTTTTTTTTTGTAGGTGGATTATTGTATTTTATTATTTTTTTTTCTTATTTATTTTTTTTCTTTTATGTTGAGTTTCTTAAAGGTGTGAATGTATGATGTTGAAAATGTTTTTGTTTTGTATGTATTTGTTTCATTTTTGTTTCTCCCCTGTTTTTTCTTTGCCATAGAGCCTTACGGGGGAGTTTATATTGAAGTGTATTTTGTTGAGTTTATTGATTGAATAAATTGATTGATTGATAAACAAAAAATCGCGAAGAAAGGAAGAAAACGAGGACAATTAACAGCCAGTGAAAAAATTGAAAAATTATGCAAATATTTCGGTCAAGACCTCCGCTTGACCGTCCTCAGTGCAGAATAAAACTGATAAAAATATAAAAACCAAACCTTAAAATAAAAACACCAAACTAAAATTGGACGACCCTTTCCTAGTAACGGTGAAAGGCCTTTGTTACCCTTTCACCGTTACTAGGAAAGGGTCGTCCAATTTTAGTTTGGTGTTTTTATTTTAAGGTTTGGTTTTTATATTTTTATCAGTTTTATTTTGCACTGAGGACGGTAGGAAAATGTCAAATAGGAAGGGTAGGAAAATGTCTAAGTATACATCCCCTTAGTTTTTCTCTGTGTTCCCTCTCGAAAGAAAAAATGCCATGGACGTGCCCGGAGCTTTATATTTTTCTTTGGTAAATTCTTTTTGATTTCATGTATGCCGTCATTACACCATGTTTTATACAGACAGAGAGACAGTTTTACCAGCATAGACCCCCCCCCCCCCCCACAATGCTTGTTGGACACAGACAAAATTAATGTAAACCAGTTTTGATGCGTTTTTTAAGTTTTTTAGTAATCCCCCTCTCCCCAAACGAAATCCTGGATACGTCCCTCCCTACTATTGCAAAGAACTTATTGGAGCACCAAGCCGTCTAAAGCCATCAGAGCTGTGCAGGCTCCTTCTCAACTCCAATATATTCAAAGCTTTTCTCTTTTCTCCCTACCATGAAGTTGCAATTTTTAAAATTCTTTTTTATAACCTCATCCCCCTCCTATTCGAGGACATACGGTATTTTGTCTGGTCTCAGAAGGGTGACCCGAAAGCAGGTCTGTCTTGCAAATCTACTCTGCAGTTGTAGTTGCACACCCCTTTCTATCGTGTACAGAAAATGTCTAAGTTTACATCCCCTTAGCTTTTCTCTGTGTTTGGAATGGAATTTAGCTTCTTCCCTCAATGAAATAACTTTTTACCCTTTTCTGCACTTCTAAACACAGGTTGTGGTTTTTTCAACCAAATTCGAAAATACCTCTGATGATACTTAATTTTTTCCCCTTTGTTTATAAGTTGTAGTAAGATATTATTTATGTTGGTAATCCTGCGTGAAAATGTTAAATTATCTTTTTCAGTTAAGTCTGTTGCCTTAAAATACGAACAAGGAATAGGTCGTTACGAATGGAATTTTTTTGAAAAAGGGGCGGGGTGTGTTTATGAGTGAATATTGATAACGGTTATTAAAGTTCCAGGTGAAAAATAACTATTTGTCTTCTGTGGCTTCGAAAGTGTATTATTACGTACACAAAAACTGCTTGAGTCAGTACCTATGGTTTCAAGAGTCTTTTGCTGAATTTTTCAATGAATATATAATGATCTTGCTTTAAAAAAATACTTTATTATTCAGTTTTTCCTAAAACAATATATTGTGGTTATAAATAGGTAAAGTTTCGAACATCATAGGATAAAAACATGAATGCATGCATTTGAATTTAAATAAAGAAATCTTTCTGACAGTCAAAAAACACTAAAATTCAAGAAAAATATGCAATTGTTGGGACTCAGGAAATTGTTGGGATTTCAGGAAAGAAATTTGCCACTGTAAAAACAGGGTCACTATATAAGGGTCACTCAAAGACAGAGGCGTAGCTCCAGCATTTTCATTGGGGGACGAAAGGAGTACACATCCGGAGATTCAAGGGGCATGGACTATATAGTCATTTTTTCTCCAGATTACTTGGTGGAGGACAACTGCCCCCCTCTGCCGCCCCTAAGTGACGCCACTGTTCAAAGGTAATCTACCCCCTCCATGTTTGCATGATTCTCAAAGCATATGGAGGCATTCTCCTCTTCAAAATTGTTCTGAAGAACCTGATTGGAAAATAAGGACTTGGGCCCTGAGGATGAGATACTATCCTTGCATCTTTGTTATCATGACGTTACATTTTTAGTTATTGTTGTTATTTCTAGTTTACATTTTTCAGATTTTTATAGTCTGTCTTGATTCTTATAGTTGAAAATATTCTAAATAAAATTTCCCCTTTCTAGCTTGATTAGTTAAGCATATTTGTCTGTACATCAAGAAAAAGTGTCGTTTCTTCAAGAAAACATGTCAAAACCGGGGCGGATTCACGGGGCGATTTAGGGGCACCTGCTCCCCACAAGGTTGAAAGTTGCATTAGTTGTAGAGCCAGGGGGTGAAAAATACTGATGAGGGAGCCAAGTTTTTCAGCGCCATAATTTTTCAAAATCCTGGGGGAGAGGGAATTGAAGTCAATTTGCCCAAATCAAGTGAAAATGACTGTGAAAAATGAAAATGTGCCATATAGTACCATGAAGGAAAAGATATACTGAAGAAACTTGACCTGTTTCTCTGGATGCTTGAATTAAGCAGGCTTATCTTATTTTGACAAGATTTCTTTTGCAGAACTAAATTTCTGCTGGGGGGAAACTGGGGTCTGGAGGGGTTAGTTGCCCCGCCCCATTTCTTGCCCCATAGCGAATAACGCTCTTGAAGTTTTATTTCCGCACCCCACAATCATTAATTTTGCACCTGTTCCTGATATTAATAAACACGAAATAATGTGGCAAGGGTTTTCGAGGATGTAGGCTACGTGGGGGACCTCAGTTTCCTTGCCCCCTTGAAATCCTAAATCTTCTCGATATTCACAGTACTTCTTATTCAGATTATCAAATAACATAGTTTTTGCAATTTATGTTCCCTCTCGAAAGAAAAAAATGCCATGAACGTGCCTGGAGCTTTATATTTCTCTTTGGTAAATTCTTTTTGATTTCATGTATGCTGTCATTACGCCATGTTTTATACAGACAGAGAGACTATTTTACCAACATATACCCCCCCCCCCCACAATGCTTGTTGGACACAAACAAAATTAATATAAACCAGTTTTTGATGCGTTTTTTAAGTTTTTTACCAATCCTCCTCTCCCCAAACAAAATCCTGGATACGTCCCTGCCTACTACCGCAAAGACCTTATTGGAGCACCAATCCGTCTAAAGCCATCACAGCTGTGCAGACTCCTTCTCAACCCCAATATATTCAAAGCTTTTCTCTTTACTCCCTACCATGAAGTTGCAATTTTTAAAATCCTTTTTTATAACCTCATCCCCCTCCTATTCGAGGACATACGGTATTTTGTCTGGTCTCAGAAGGGTGACCCGAAAGCAGGTCTGTCTTGCAAATCTACTCTGCATTTATTGTGTTCTAAATAAAATTGAGAGCATTGGTAATTGCTGCCAACCAATAGCAAATCTGAAACTTATGATGGTATACTATAGATGCCTGTAGAGCAAAGATCAGATCAGTCACCTGGTTTTGGATGCTCACAAGAGAATATGCAATTCTTTGCCCTAAAATTAGGTAATTATACCTCATTATACAGATTATATACAGTCAAGACGTGTTACTAAAAGTTGATGGTTTTTATACATATAGGCTACTGATAGTTTGGTAAGTTTTTTTCTCTATTGTGGCTCGTGGATCGGGGGTCGAGTTTGAGCTCCAAGAAAAGTTTTTCTTTTTTGAGGGGGGGGGGGTAATAGGAATTCAGAATTCTCAGAAGGGTTGGAATAAACTATTCTATCTCCAGTACTTATAGAACAGTATATTTTCAATGTCACGTCAAATTCAAACAACCTAACGATGACGCAAATTCTGGTGGAACGTCAGAAAAGCATCCTTTTAATGAAAGCCAAGACTTGGCAATTACAATTTGCGATTTTTCCAAACTAAAAGAATTCCTGTTTTTCTGACTTTAATGACACCGATAACTATTTAAGGGTCAAAAACTCAACAAACGTTTCTTTTAATTTTTGGCAATTAAGAGAGAGACATAGGTGTCTTATGCAAGGCACGTCACATTTTATAGCAATTCCTGTCAGCCATTTCAGTGATAAGACAGGTTTTATCAAAGCAGAAGTTCGCACGCCAGGGGGGTTGACAAAAGATGATAGCTTGTGAAAAGTATCCTGCAGGGTGATGTTGCCGGAGTTTTTTTTCATCTTTACTGGCGGCTGATACGAAAGAAAACGTTTGTTCAATATACTGCTTGAAATTTTAGATTGTTCAAAAGCGACAGTTTTCAAGTCATCCATTAATCCCTGACTTGTCTTGTTCGGACATAAAATCTCGTAGTTTAATCTACATACCTTACTTTGTTAGTTGAATTATATATGCTTGAAAATTTATAATTTTAACCGCTGAACTAACAAATCCTAGTTAACTTTAATTGGACTTTTTAATGAACTTTCCTGGAAACACAAAATGACATTTTATATTTGTTCTCTGCATATCTTCCCCACCACTTTAGAAAGGTATGTGGTAAAACCTTGCCAACGTTGCCAATGGGTTTCTCATCAGGCTGCTTAGTTCCTGCCAGGTTCAGTCACATGCGTGGGACTCTGTCTCAGGAGGGGGGATTTTCTTAGGCAAAAATAAAATCAAAACTTGACCAGTTATATGGCAATTATGGTACTATTCTATTAACCGGACTCTTTTATATAGTGCTATTTTGGTTAATTCTAATGAAATAAAATAGGATGAATATATAATAGTTTAGAAACAAATTTGGGCTATATATTTGTACATTAGGGGGGTGGGGGCAAATCTTATATTAAATAGGTAACCTAACCTAACCTAGGTACCTTCCCCCCCAAACCCCCAAAAACAACACTTTAAATATCGTATACGCAATTAAAACCACACTATACATTGTATTTTTCCACAGCGGTGTCTTGTATCATCCCGTAAAAACGGGTTTTTCAACGCGTCTCGAGTTTGAGATATAATAAGAGTCCGGTTAATAGAACAGTACCGAAATTATTTTGACAGTTTGAGGGACTGGGCTCGATGGCCCTTTTCTGTGTGCGCACCTGCACCGGTGGCGTTTAGGGGACACAAAAGCAGGGCCACTTATAGTGATTTGGAACTAAAGAGTAGAGAGGGAGGTGCTACTCGTGTCAGTACACCAAATATGGGCATAGAGTCATTAGGGAGAGTGATTGCGTAATTGGTCAATGACCTCTTTCTCCAAGGGTGTTGTTGTTTTTGGCCAAGTGCCCGCTAGGGGAGAATGTTATGATCCAGGAATAGGAAAGAGTATTTGTTGCTGTTGTTTTTGGCCAAGTGCCCGCTAGGGGAGAATGTTATGATCCAGGAATAGGAAACAGTATTTGTTGTTGTAAGTGTATGCTCGAGGCAAATGTTATGATTTGACACGAAAGAGGAATTAATTTGTTGTTTCTAAGGGAAGTTATTGATTCAAGAAAGGGGAATTAATTTGTTGTTTCTAAGGGGAATTATTGATTCACGAAATGGGAATTAATTTGTTGTTTCCAAAGAGAATTATTGATTCAAGAAAGGGGAATTAATTTGTTGTTTCTAAGGGGAAGGTGGGGAAGAGATATATTGTTTGCGGAATCGAAGGGAGAGAATTCCCGAGAAATTGTTTACATAATCGGTAGAACCCTATCAGGAGCTCGTGACGGGAATCCATTTATGTGCATAGAATGACGTAATCAACTAGGACAAATGGATTTCTGAGAAATTTATTACATAATCGGTAGAACCCTATCAGGAGCTCGTGACGGGAATCCATTTATGTGCATAGAATGACGTAATCAACTAGGACAAATGGATTTCTGAGAAATTGATTACATAATCGGTAGATCCCTATCAGGAGCTCGTGACGGGAATCCATTTATGTGCATAGAATGACGTAATCAACTATGACAAATGGATTTCTGAGAAATTGATTACATAATCGGTAGAACCCTATCAGAAGGTCCTGACGGGAACAAGTTCCTTTCTTAATGTCCCTCCTAAACCCATTTTCCAACTTGAAGTACTTATCTTTTTCACCCACAGCTATACTTTACAGCTTTTTTGGATACATCAACACAAAGAAATAATTTTCATTGACCATTACAGAGTAAGTTACTTTCTTACTGTCCCTCCTAAACCCATTTTCCAAATTGAAGTACTTATCTTATTCACCAACAACTATACTTTACAGCTTTTTGGATACCTCAACACCAAGAAATACTTTTCAAAGACCATTTCAGAGCAAGTTACTTTCTTAATGTCCCTCCTAAACCCATTTTACAAGTTGAAGTACTTATCTTTTTCACCCACAACTATACTTTGCAGATTTTTGGATATCTCAACACCAAGAAATACTCTTCAAAGACCATTTCAGAGCAAGTTACTTTCTTATTGTCCCTTCTAAACTCATTTTCCAACTTGAAGTACTTATCTTTTTCACCCACAACTATACATTACAGCTTTTTGGATACATCAACACCAAGAAATAATTTTCAAAGACCATTTCAGAGCAAGTTACTCTCAAAATGTCCATCCTAAACCTATTTTACAAGTTGAAGTACTTATCTTTTTCACCCACAACTATACTTTACAGCTTTTTGGATACCTCAACACCAAGAAATACTTTTCAAAGACCATTTCAGAGCAAGTTGCTTTCTTAATGTCCCTCCTAAACCTATTTTACAAGTTGAAGTACTTATCTTTTTCACCCACAACTATACTTTACAGCTTTTTGGATACCTCAACACCAAGAAATACTTTTCAAAGACCATTTCAGAGCAAGTTACTTTCTTAATGTCCCTTCTAAACCCGTTTTCCAACTTGAAGTACTTATCTTTTTCACCCAAAATTATACTTTACAGCTTTTTGGATACCTCAACACCAAGAAATACTTTTCAAAGACCATTTCAGAGCAAGTTATTTTCTTAATGTCCCTCCTAAACCCATTTTCCAACTTGAAGTACTTATCTTTTTCACCAACAACTATACTTTACAGCTTTTTGGATACCTCAACACCAAGAAATACTTTTCAAAGACCATTCCAGAGCAAGTTACATTCTTAATGTCCCTCCTAAACCCATTTTCCAACTTGAAGTACTTATCTTTTTAAACCAAAACTATACTTTACAGCTTTTTTGATACCTCAAAACTAAGAAATACATTTCAAAAGACATTTCAGAGCACGTTCCTTTCTTAATGACCGTCATAAACCTATTTTCGAAGTTGAAGTACTTATCTTTGTCACCCACAACTATACTTTACAACTTTTTAATACCTCAACACCAAGAAATACTTTTCAAAGACCATTTCAGAGCAAGTTACTTTCTTAATGTCCCTCCTAAACCCATTTTCCAACTTGAAGTTCTTATCTTTTTCACGCACAACTGTACTTTACATCCTTTTGTATACCTCAACACATAGAAACAATTTTCAGAGAACATTTTATAGAATGTTTCTTTAATAATGTCCCTCCTAAACAAAATTTTCAACTGGAAGTTATTATATTTTTAACCGAGATCTATATGATAAAGATTTTTGTATACATCAACACCAAGAAATACTTTTGAAAGACCATTTCAGAGCAAGTTACTTTCTTAATGTCCCTTTTAAACCCATTTTCCAACTTGAAGTACTTATCTTTTTCACCCACAACTATACTTCACAGCTTTTTGGTTACCTCAACACCAAGAAATACTTTTCAAAGACCATTTCAGAGCAAGTTACTTTCATAATGTCCCACATAAACCCATTTTTCATGTTGAAGTACTTATCGTTTTCGCCCACAACTATAGTTTTTAGCTTTTGGGAATTCTCAACACCAAGAAATACTCTTCGAAGTACATTTCGTAACACATTACTGTATCAATTTTACTAATAAACCCATTTTCAAAATTTAAGTACTTATCTTTTTCATGCACAACTATACTTTACAGCTTTTTGGTTACCTCAACAACAAGAAATACTTTTCTCGGAAGAAGAAAAGGCCCAAGACATAAAAAATTTAAAGTTTGCTTCTAAATTTTTCCGTAGAAGATAGGATAAGTTATACCATGATTGTGATTATTTTCTATGAAGATAAAAAGTTTTACTTTAATTCTAAATTTTCTTAAATTCAGTTCCAACCTTCCAACCATGGTTAAGTTAGGTTAGGTTAGCCTACGTACGCGCGCGTACGTAGGCTAACCAGACCTAACCTAACTTAACCTGACCTAACTTAATCTAACCTAACTTAATTTAATCTTTTTACCATGTTTAAGTTAGGTTAGGTTAGCTAATCATGAGCGCTCATGATAAGTTAACCTAACCTAGCCTAACTTAAACATGGAGAAATGTTTCTAATTATTTATTAATATTTATTTATACCTAACCTAACCTAACCTAACCTATTGTTTTGGTGCTTAGATGAATGAACTGAATTTAAGAAAAATTAGAAATAGAGTGAAACTTTTTATCTTCATGGTAAATAATCACACTCATAGTATAGCCATTCCTATCTTCTATGGAAAAATTTAAAATTGAACTTTAAATTTTTATGTCTTTGAGAAATTATGAACTGAAATGGAAGCTTTTTCATTTTCATTGGTAAATTTCAGAATTGAGCTAACTTTTTTTCTCCTCTAAGAAAATTCAGAAGAGAACTTGTACATTTTGCACTTCTTCGAGAAAACTTAGAATTAAAGTGGAGCTCCATATCTTCATGAAGAATAATCACAATCAAAGTATAACTTTTTCTATCTTCTATGAAAAATTTGGAACAATATTTTAAATTTTGTCATCTCTTTGAGAAAAATCTGAATTGAAGTGGAAAATTTTATAATATTTTATGAAAAGAGAATTGATCAATAACTTATTTCATTTTCATTAAGAAAATTCAGAATCGAAATTGAACTTTTCTTCTTCCAGGAAAATATTTGGAACAGAACTTTAAATTTTTTCATCTCTTTGAGAAAAGCCGGAATTGAATTTAAGAAAATTTAGAATTAAAGTGAAACTTTTTATCTTCATAGAAAATAATCAGAATCATGGTAAAACTTTTTCTATCTTCTATGGAAAAATTTAGAACTGAACTTTAAATTTTTTATGTCTTGATGAACTTAAAGCTGAAGTGGAAGCTTTTTATTTTCTCAGGAGAAATTAGAATTGAATTATGTTCTTTGGTAAAATTCAGATTAGAACTTGAACTTCTCTATCTTCTAAGAAAAATTTGGAAAAATATTTTAAATTTTTTCATCTCTGAGAAAAATCTGAATTGAAGTGGAAAATTTTATAATATTTTGAGAAAATAGAATTGATCAATAACTTATTTCATTTTCATTGAGAAAATTCAGAATCGAAGTTGAACTTTTCTTCTTCCAGGGAAATATTTGGAACAGAACTTTAAATTTTTTCATCTCTTTGAGAAAGGTTGGAACTGAATTAAAAAAAACTTAGAATTAAAGTGAAACTTTTTATCTTCATAGAAAATAATCACAATCATGGTATAACTTTTCCTATCTTCTACGGAAAAATTTAGAAGTGAAATTTAAATTTTTTATGTCTTGGGCCTTTTCTTCTTCCGGGAAAAGTATTTCTTGGTGTCGAGTTAACCAAAAAGCTGTAAAGTATAGTTGCTGGTGAAAAAGATAAGTATTTCAAGTTGGAAAATGGGTTTAGGAGGGAAATTAAGAAAGTAACTTGCTCTGAAATGGTCATTGAAAAGTATTTCATGGTGTTGAGGTATCCAAAAAGCTGAAAAGTATAGTTGTGGGCGAAAAAGATAAGTACTTCAACTTGTAAAATGGGCTTAGGAGGGAAATTAAGAAAGTAAAATGCTCTGAAATGGTCATTGAAAAGTATTTCATGGTGTTGAGGTATCCAAAAAGCTGTAAAGTATAGTTGTGGATGAAAAAGATAAGTACTTAAAGTTGGAAAATGTGTTTAGAAGGGACATTAATAAAGTAACGTGCTCTGAAATGGTCTCTGAAAAGTATTTCTTGGTGTTGAGGTAACCAAAAAGCTGTAAAGTATAGTTGTGGGTGAAAAAGATAAGTACTTCAAGTTGGAAAATGGGTTTAGGAGGGGCATTAAGAAAGTAACTTGCTCTGAAATGGTCTTTGAAAAGTATTTCTTGGTGTTGAGGTATTCAAAAGCTCTAAAGTATAGTTGTGGGTGAAAAAGATAAGTACTTAAAGTTGGAAAATTGGTTTAGGAGGGACATTAAGAAAGTAACTTGCTCTGAAATGGTCATTGAAAAGTATTTCTTGGTTTTGAGGTATCCAAATAGCTGTAAAGTATAGTTTTGAGTGAAAAAGATAAGTATTTCAAGTTGGAAAATGCGTTTAGTAGTGATATTAATATACGAACGTTCTCTGAAATATATTTTGAAAGTATTTATGGGAGTTGAGTTATAAAAAAAGATTTAAAGTATATATGTGAGTGAAAAAGATTAGTACTTAAAGTTGGAAAATGGGTTTAGAAGGGTCATTAAGAAAGTAACTTGCTCTGAAATGGTCTTTGAAAAGGATTTCTTGGTGTTGAGGTAACCAAAAAGCTGTAAAGTATAGTTGTGGGTGAAAAAGATAAGTACTTAAAGTTGAAAAATGGGTTTAGAAGGGACATTAAGAAAGTAACTTGCTCTGAAATGGTCTTTGAAAAGTATTTCTTGGTGTTGAGGTATCCAAAAAGCTGTAGAGTATAGTTGAGGTGAAAAAGATAAGTACTTCAACTTGTAAAATGGGTTTAGGAGGGATATTAAGAAAGTAACTTGCTCTGAAATGGTCTTTGAAAAGTATTTCTTGGTGTTTAGTTATCCAAAAAGCTGTAAAGTATAGTTGTGGGTGAAAAAGATAAGTACTTCAAGTTGGAAAATGGGTTTAGGAGGGACATTAAGAAAGTAACTTGCTCTGAAATGGTCTTTGAAAAGTATTTCTTGGTGTTAAGATATCCAAAAAGCTGTAAAGTATAGTTGTGGGTGAAAAAGATAAGTACTTCAAGTTGGAAAATGGGTTTAGGAGGGACATTAAGAAAGTAACTTGCACTGAAATGGTCTTTGAAAAGTATTTCTTGGTATTGAGTTCACCAAAAAGCTGTAAAGTATAGTTGTGGGTGAAAAATATAAGTACTTCAATTTGGAAAAAGGGTTTAGTAGGGACATTAAGAAAGTAACTTGCTCTGAAATGGTCTTTGAAAAGTATTTCTTGGTGTTGAGGTATCCAAAAAGCTGTAAAGTATAGTTGTGGGTGAAAAAGATAAGTATTTCAAGTTGGAAAATGGGTTTAGAAGGGTCATTAAGAAAGTAACTTGCTCTGAAATAGTCTTTGAAAAGTATTTCTTGGTGTTGAGGTAACCAAAAAGCTGTAAAGTATAGTTGTTGGTGAAAAAGATAAGTACTTAAAGTTGGAAAAAGGGTTTAGAAGGGACATTAAGAAAGTAAATTGCTCTGAAATGGTCTTTGAAAAGTATTTATTGGTTTTGAGGTATCAAAAAAGCTTTAAAGCATAGTTGAGATGAAAAAGATAATTTCTTCAAATTGTAAAATAGGTTTAGAAGGGACATTAAGAAAGTAACTTGCTCTGAAATGGTCTTTGAAAAGTATTTCTTGGTGTTGAGGTATCCAAAAAGCTGTAAAGTATAGTTGTGGGTGAAAAAGATTAGTACTTCAAGTTGGAAAAATGGTTTAGGAGGGACATTAAGAAAGTAACTTGCTCTGAAATGGTCTTTGAAAAGGATTTCTTTGTGTTGAGGTAACCAAAACGCTGTAAAGTATAGTTGTGGGTGAAAAGGATAAGTACTTCAAGTTGGAAACTGGGTTTAGAAGGGACATTAAGAAAGTAACTTGCTCTGAAATGGTCTTTGAAAAGTATTTCTTAGTGTTGAGGTATCCAAAAAGCTGTAAAGTATAGTTGTGATGAAAAAGATAAGTACTTAAATTTGTAAAATAGGTTTAGAAGGGACATTAAGAAAGTAACTTGCTCTGAAATGGTCTTTGAAAAGTATTTCTTGGTGTTGAGATATCCAAAAAGCTGTAAAGTATAGTTGTGGGTGAAGAAGATAAGTACTTCGACTTGTAAAATGGGTTTAGGAGGGAGCATTAAGAAAGAAAATTGCTCTGAAATGGTCTTTGAAAAGTATTTCTTGGTGTTGAGTTATCCAACAAGCTGTAAATTATAGTTGTGGGTGAAAAAGATAAGTACTTCAAGTTGGTAAATGGGTTTAGGAGGGACATTATGAAAGTAACTTGCTCTGAAATGGTCTTTGAAAAGTATTTCTTGGTGTTGAGGTAACCAAAAAGCTGTAAAGTATAGTTGTGGGTGAAAAAGATAAGTACTTCAAGTTGGAAAAAGGGTTTAGAAGGGACATTAAGAAAGTAACTTGCTCTGAAATGGTCTTTGAAAAGTATTTCTTGGTGTTAAGGTAACCAAAAAGCTGTAAAGTATAGTTGTGGGTGAAAAGGATAATTACTTAAAGTTGGAAAAAGGGTTTAGAAGGGACATTAAGAAAGTAACTTGCTCTGAAATGGTCTTTGAAAAGTATTTCTTGGTGTTGAGGTATCCAAAAAGCTGTAAAGTATAGTTGTGGTGAAAAAGATAAGTACTTCAACTTGTAAAATAGGTTTAGAAGGGACATTAAGAAAGTAACTTGCTCTGAAATGGTCTTTGAAAAGTATTTCTTGGTGTTGAGGTATTCAAAAGCTCTAAAGTATAGTTGTGGGTGAAAAAGATAAGTACTTCAAGTTGGAAAATTGGCTTAGAAGTGACATTACGAAAGTAACTTACTCTGAAATGGTCTTTGAATTTTATTTGTTTATGTTCAGGTATTCCAAAAAGCTGTAAAGTAGCTTTTAGTTTTAAATTGATCTGTAATATAAGTTAGAAAATGATCTTAGGAGTATCATTCAGAAAAGAACGTGCTCTGAAATGTCTTTGGAAAAGTATTTCTTAGTGTTGAGGTGTCCAAAAAGCTTTAAAGTATAGTTGTGGGTGAAAAAGATAAGTACTTCAACTTGTAAAATGGGTTTAGGAGGGACATTAAAAAAGTAACTTGCTCTGAAATGGTCTTTGAAAAGTATTTCTTGGTGTTGAGGTATCCAAAAAGCTGTAAAGTATAGTTGTGGTTGAAAAAGATAAGTACTTAAAGTTGGAAAATGGGTTTAGGAGGGACATTAAGAAAGTAATTTGTTCTTAAATGGTCTTTGAAAGGTATTTCTTGGGGTTGAGGTAACCAAAAATCTGTAAAGTAAAGTTGTTGGTGAAAATGATAAGTAATTAAAGATGGAAACTGGGATTAGAAGGGAGATTAAGAAAGTAACTTGCTCTGAAACGGTCTTTGAAAAGTATATCTTGGTGTGGATGTAACCAAAAAGCTGTAAAGTATAGTTGAGGTGAAAAAGATAAGTACTTCAATTTGTAAAATAGGTTTAGAAGGGACATTAAGAAAGCAACTTGCTCTGAAATGGTCTTTGTAATGTATTTATTGGTGTTGAGTTATCCAAAAAGCTGTAAAGTTTAGTGGTGGTGAAAAATATAAGTAAGTCAATTTGTATAATTGGTTTAGTAGTGACATTAAGAAAGTAACTTGCTCTTAAATGGTCTTTGAAGAGTATTTCTTGGTGTTGAGGTATCCAAAAAGCTGTAAAGTATAGTTGTGGTTGAAAAAGATAAGTACTTCAAGTTGGAAAATGGGTTTAGAAGGGACATTAAGAAAGTAACTTGCTCTGAAATGGTCTTTGAAAAGTATTTTTTGGTGTTGAGGTAACCAAAAAGCTGTAAAGTATAGTTGTGGGTGAAAAAGATAAGTACTTAAATTTGGAAAATGGACTTAGAAGGGACATTAAGAAAGGAACTTTGTCTGAGATGGTCTTTGAAGAATATTTCTTAGTGTAGAGGTTTCCAAAAAGCTGTAGTGTATTGTTGCGGATGGAAAACATAAGTACTTCAAGTTGGAACATAGGTATAGAATGGACATTAAAAAAGTAACTTGCTCTGAAATGGTCTTTGAAAAATATTTCTTGGTGTTGAGGTATCCAAAAAGCTGTAAAATATAGTTGTGGGTGAAAAAGATAAGTACTTAAAGTTGGAAACTGTGTTTAGAAGGGACATTAAGAAAGTAACTTGCTCTGAAACGGTCTTTGAAAAGTATTTCTTGGTGTTGAGGTATCCAAAAAGCTGTAAAGTATAGTTGTGGTGAAAAAGATAAGTACTTCAACTTGTAAAATAGGTTTAGGAGGGACATTAAGAAAGTAACTTGCTCTGAAATGGTCTTTGAAAAGTATTTCTTGGTGTTGAGGTATCCAAAAAGCTGTAAAGTATAGTTGTGGGTGAAAAAGATAAGTACTTCAAGTTGGAAAATGGGTTTAGAAGGGTCATTAAGAAAGTAACTTGCTCTGAAATGGTCTTTGAAAAGTATTTCTTGGTGTTGAGGTAACCAAAAAGCTGTAAAGTATAGTTGTGGGTGAAAAAGATAAGTACTTAAAGTTGGAAAAAGGGTTTAGAAGGGACATTAAGAAAGTAACTTGCTCTGAAATGGTCTTTGAAAAGTATTTCTTGGTGTTGAGATATCCAAAAAGCTGTAAAGTATAGTTGAGTTGAAAAAGATAAGTACTTCAACTTGTAAAATGGGTTTAGAAGGGACATTAAGAAAGTAACTTGCTCTGAAATGGTCTTCGAAAAGTATTTCTTGGTGTTGAGATATCCAAAAAGCTATTAAGTATAGTTCTGGGTGAAGATTATAAGTACTTCGACTTGTAAAATGGGTTTAGGAGGGACATTAAGAAAGTAACTTGCTTTGAAATGGTCTTTGAAAAGTAGTTGCTGGTGTTGAGGTATCCTAACTGCTTTTAAGTCGAGTTGTTGGTGAAATATATGAATACTTCAACTATTAAAATGTGTGGATTATTGAAATTCTGAATTTAAATATATCTCACAAGTCATTTTAAAATTATTTATTGGTGTTGAGGCATCCAAAAGGCTGTAAAGTATAGTTGTGGGTGAAAAAGATAAGTACTTCAAGTTGGAAAAAGGGTTTAGAAGGGACATTAAGAAAGTAACTTGCTCTGAAATGGTCTTTGAAAAGTATTTCTTGGTGTTGAGGTAACCAAAAAGCTGTAAAGTATAGTTGTGGGTGAAAAAGATAAGTACTTAAAGTTGGAAAAAGGGTTTAGAAGGGACATTAAGAAAGTAACTTGCTCTGAAATGGTCTTTGAAAAGTATTTCTTGGTGTTGAGGTATCCAAAAAGCTGTAAAGTATAGTTGTGATGAAAAATATAAGTACTTAAACTTTTAAAATATGTTTAGAAGGGAATTTAGGAAAGTAACTTGCTCTGAGATGGTCTTTGAAGTGTATTGCTTGGTGTTGAGGTATCCAAAAAGCTGTTAAGTATAGTTGTTGGTGAAATCAATAAGTTCTTCGACTTGTAAATTGGGTTTAGGAGGGAAATTCTTGGATAAAATTGCTCTGAAATGATCTTTGAAGATTGTTTATCGGTGTTAAGATAACCAAAAATCTGTAATTAATATTTTTTGGTGAAGATTAAAATATATTAAAGTTGGAAAATTGGTTTTGGATGGTCATCAAGAAAGTAACTTGCTCTGAAATGGTCATTGAAAAGTATGTCGGGGTGTAGATGTATCCAAAAATCTGTAATTTATTTTTTTGTGATGAACTAGATAATTACTTCTTGTTGGAAAATTGTTTTCGGAGGGACTATCATACATTAACGTGCTCTGTAATTTACTTTGAAGTATATAAATAATTGTATAGAATAAAAAAAAGATGTAAAGTATAGTTGTGGGTGAAAAAGATAAATACTTCAACTTGTTAAATAAGTTTAGGAGGGAAATTAAAAAAGTAGCTTGCTCTGAAATTATCTTTGAAAAGTATTTATTGGTGTTGAGGTATCCAAAAAGCTGTAAAGTATAGTTGTGGGTGAAAAAGATAAGTACTTCAAGTTGGAAAATGGGTTTAGGAGGGACATTAAGAAAGTAACTTACTCTGAAATGTTCATTGAAAAGTATTTCTTGGTGTTGAGGTATACAAAAAAGCCGCAAAGTATAGCTGTGGGTGAAAAAGATAAGTACTTCAAGTTGTAAAATAGGTTTAGAAGGGAAATTAAGAAAGTAACTTGCTCAGAAATGGTCTTTGAAAAGTATATCTTGGTGTTGAGGTATCCAAACAGATATAAAGAATAGTTTTTTATGAAAAAGATAAGTACTTTAAGTTGTAAAATGGGTTTAGGAGAGACATTAAAAAAGTAACTTACTCTGAAATGGTCTTTGAAAAGAATTTCTTTGGTGTTGAGGTATCCAAAAAGCTGTAAAGTATAGTTGTGGGTGAAAAAGATAAGTACTTCAAGTTGGAAAATGGGTTTAGAAGGGACATTAAGAAAGTAACTTGCTCTGAAATGGTCTTTGAAAAGTATTTCTTGGTGTTGAGGCATCCAAAAAGCTGTAAATTATAGTTGTGTGTGAAAAGGACAAGTTCTTAAATTTGGGAAAGGAGCTTAGGAGGGACATTAAGAAATTAACTTCTTATGAAATGGTAATTGAAAAGTGCATATAAGTGTGGAATTAACCAAAAACATGTAAAGAATTGTAGTGGGTGAAAAAGATAAATACTTCAAGTTTGAAAAAGATTTTATGAGGGACATTAAGAAAGTAACTTGCTCTGAAATGGTGTTTGAAAAGTATTTCTTTGTGTTGAGGTATCCAAAAAGCTGTAAAGTATAGTTGTGGGTGAAAAAGATAAGTACTTAAAGTTGGAAAAAGGGTTTAGAAGGGACATTAAGAAAGTAACTTGCTCTGAAATGGTCTTTGAAAAGTATTTCTTGGTGTTGAGGTATCCGAAAAGCTGTAAAGTATAGTTGTGATGAAAAAGATAAGTACTTCAACTTGTAAAATAGGTTTAGAAGGGACATTAAGAAAGTAACTTGCTCTGAAATGGTCTTTGAAAAGTATTTCTTGGTGTTGAGGTATCCAAAAAGCTGTAATGTATAGTTGTGGGTGAAAAAGATAAGTACTTAAAGTTGTAAAATGGATATAGGAGGGACATTAAGAAAGTAACTTGCTCTGAAATGGTCTTTGAAAAGTATTTCTTGGTGTTGAGGTATCCAAAAAGCTGTAAAGTATAGTTGTGGGTGAAAAAGATCAGTACTTAAAGTTGAAAAATCTGATTAGGAGGGACATTGAGAAAGTAACTTTCTCTGAAATGGTCTTTGAAAAGTATTTCTTGGTGTTGAGGTATCCAAAAAGCTGTAAAGTATAGTTGTGATGAAAAAGATAAGTACTTCAATTTTTAAAATAGGTTTAGGAGGGACATTAAGAAAGTAACTTGCTCTGAAATGGTCTTTCAAAAGTATCTCTTGGTGTTGAGATATCCAAAAAGCTGTTAACTATAGTTCTGGGTGAAGAATATAAGTACTTCGACTTGAAAAATGGGTTTAGGAGGGAGCATTAAGAAAGAAACTTGCTCTGAAATGATCTTTGAAAAGTATTTCTTGGTGTTGAGGTATCCAAAAAGCTGTAAAGTATAGTTGTGGGTGAAATAGATAAGTACTTCAATTTGAAAAATGGGTTTAGGAGGGACATTAAGAAAGTAACTTTCTCTGAAATGGTCTTTGAAAAGTATTTCTTGGTGTTGAGGTATCCAAAAGGCTGTAAAGTATAGTTGTGGGTGAAAAAGATAAGTACTTCAAGTTGGAAAATGGGTTTAGAAGGGACATTAAGAAAGTAACTTGCTCTGAAATGGTCTTTGAAAAGTATTTCTTGGTGTTGATGTAACCAACAAGCTGTAAAGTATAGTTGTGGGTGAAAAAGATAAGTACTTCAAGTTGGAAAAAGGGTTTAGAAGGGACATTAAGAAAGTAACTTGCTCTGAAACGGTCTTTGAAAAGTATTTCTTGGTGTTGAGGTATCCAAAAAGCTGTAAAGTATAGTTGTGATGAAAAAGATAAGTACTTCAACTTGTAAAATAGGTTTAGAAGGGAAATTAAGAAAGTAACTTGCTCTGAAATGGGCTTTGAAAAGTATTGCTTGGTGTTGAGATATCCAAAAAGCTGTAAAGTATAGTTGTGGGTGAAAAAGATAAGTACTTCAACTTCTAAAATGGGTTTAGGAGGGACATTAAGAAAGTAACTTGCTCTGAAATGGTCTTTGAAAAGTATTTCTTGGTGTTGAGATATCCAAAAAGCTGTAAAGTATAGTTGTGGGGGACAAAGATAAGTACTTCAAGTTGGAAAATGGGTTTAGAAGGGACATTAAGAAAGTAACTTGCACTGAAATGGTCTTTGAAAAGTGTTTCTTGGTGTTGAGGTAACCAAAAAGCTGTAGTAAAGTATAGTTGTGGGTGAAAAAGATAAGTACTTCAAGTTGTAAAATGGGTTTAGGAGGGACATTAAGAAAGTAACTTGCTCTGAAACGGTCTTTGAAAAGTATTTCTTGGTGTTGAGGTATCCAAAAAGCTGTAAAGTATAGTTGTGGGTGAAAAAGATAAGTACTTCAACTTGTAAAATAGGTTTAGGAGGGACATTAAGAAAGTAACTTGCTCTGAAATGATCTTTGAAAAGTATTTCTTGGTGTTGAGGTATCCAAAAAGCTGTAAAGTATAGTTGTGGGTGAAAAAGATAAGTACTTCAACTTGTAAAATAGGTTTAGGATGGACATTAAGATAGTAACTTGATCTGAATTGGTCTTTGAAAAGTATTTCATGGTGTTGAGGTATCCAAAAAAGCCGTAAAGTATAGTTGTGGGTGAAAAAGATAAGTACTTCAAGTTGGAAAATGGGTTTAGGAGGGAAATTAAGAAAGTAACTTGCTCTGAAATGGTCATTGAAAAGTATTTCATGGTGTTGAGGTATTCAAAAAAGCTGTAAAGTATAGTTGTGGGTGAAAAAGTTAAGTACTTCAAGTTGGAAAATGGTTTTAGGAGGGACATTAAGAAAGTAACTTGATCTGAAATGTCTTTTGAAAAGTATTTCTTGGTGTTGAGGTATCCAAAAAGCTGTTAAGTATAGTTGTGGGTGAAAAAGATAAGTACTTCAAGTTGGAAAATGGGTTTAGGAGGGACATTAAGAAAGTAACTTGCTCTGAAATGGTCTTTGAAAAGTATTTCTTTGGTGTTGAGGTATCCAAAAAGCTGTAAAGTATAGTTTTGGATGAAAAAGATAAGTACTTCAACTTGTAAAATAGGTTTAGGAGGGACATTAAGAAAGTAACTTGCTCTGAAATTGTCTTTGAAAAGTATTTCTTGGTGTTGAGGTATCCAAAAAAGCTGTTAAGTATAGTTGTGGTTGAAAAATATGAGTACTTCAAGTTTAAAAATGTGTTTAGAATGGACATTAAGAAACTAACGTGCTCTGAAATGGTCTTTGAAAAGTATTTCTTGGTGCTGAGGTATCCAAAAAGCTGTAAAGTATAGTTGTGGGTGAAAAATATAATTACTTCAAGTTGTAAAAAAGGTTTAGGAGGGATATTAAGAAAGTAACTTGCTCTGAAATGGTCTTTGAAAAGTATTTATTGGTGTTTATGTATTCAAAAAAGCTGTAAAGTATAGCTGTGGGTGAAAAAGATAAGTACTTCAAGTTGGAAAATTGGTTTAGGAGGGACATTAAGAAAGGAACTTGTTTCAGTCAGGACCTCCTGATAGGATTCTACCGATTATGTAATCAATTTCTCAGAAATCCATTTGTCATAGTTTATTACGTCTTTATATTCACATAAATGGATTACCGTCACGAGGTCCTGATAGGGTTCTACCGATTATGTAATGATTTTCTCAGAAATCCATTTGTCCTAGTTGATTACTCATTCTATGCACATAAATGGATTCCCGTCACGAGCTCCTGATAGGGTTCTACCGATTATGTAATGAATTTCTCAGAAATCCATTTGTCCTAGTTGATTACGTCATTCTATGCACATAAATGGATTCCCGTCACGAGCTCCTGATAGGGTTCTACCGATTATGTAATCAATTTCTCGGGAATTCTCTCCCTTCGATTACGCAAACAATATATCTCTTCCCCACCTTCCCCTTAGAAACAACAAATTAATTCCCCTTTCTTGAATCAATAATTCTCTTTGGAAACAGCAAATTAATTCCCCTTTCGTGAATCAATAATTCCCCTTAGAAACAACAAATTAATTCCCTTTCTTGAATCAATAATTTCCCTTAGAAACAACAAATTAATTCCCCTTTCGTGTCAAATCATAACATTTGCCTCGAGCATACAAGTATATACCAAGGTACCATTTCTGAGGGGCCCCCGTACCAAACAGTTTTTTCTGTTAATTTTGCAGGTCATTACACTCGGTCATTACACTCTTTGCCGATAGGAACGGGTACAACTTGATTGGTGATTAGGATTTGAATAAAACATTACACTCTTTGTCAAGAGGATTTGCGTAATTTCAAAAGTTCAGTGTCTTTTTTTAGTGGTAAACCCAAACCACAGAGTATAACTTGATTGGTGATTAGGATTTGAATAAAAAAAAGGGTAATTAGTAATTTGAAAATTTCATAATTCTTTTACAATCGGAGATGTTTGATTAACCTTTTGCAAAAAAAAGGGGTAATGGGATATGCGAGTATTTGCAAAAAAGGAGTAATTAGTGAATGGAAATTTTTTTTAATGCTTTTACAATCGGAAGTGTTTGATTAACCTTTGCAAAAAAAAGAGGGTAATGGGATTTGCGATTTGGAGGAGATGGGATGATAGTGTACCGTATAATACACAAGTGATGTTTTGGAGCGTATTGTCAATTTAACGAGAAATGACTGAAAAGTGTTTTGAGGGAGATGGGTTGCATGGAGGGTTGAGTTGCATGAGAGTTCAGTTTAAGGGGGGCGGGTACAGTTACACGGAGGTTTAGTTAAATGGGGTCGAATTGCATGAGGGTTCAGTAGCACGAGGGTTCAGATGCATGGGGGTTCAGTTGTACAGGGTTTCGGCTATACAGGGGTTCAGTTACATGGAGGGATTCAGTTGAACGGGGGGGGGGAGATTTGCGATTTGGAGGAGATGGGATGATAGTGTACCGTATAATACACAAGTGATGTTTTGGAGCGCATTGTCAATTTAACGAGAAATGACTGAAAAGTGTTTTGAGGGAGATGGGTTGCATGGAGGGTTGAGTTGCATGAGAGTTCAGTTAAAGGGGGGCGGGCACAGTTACACGGAGGTTTAGTTAAATGGGGTCGAATTACATGAGGGTTCAGTAGCACGAGGGTTCAGTTGCATGGGGGTTCAGTTGTACAGGGTTTCGGTTATACAGGGGTTCAGTTACATGGAGGGATTCAGTTGAACGGGGGGGGGGGAGATTTGCGATGTGGAGGAGATGGGAGGAGAGTGTACTGTATAATACGCAAGTGATGTTTTGGAGCGTATTGTCAATTTAACGAGAAATGACTGAAAAGTGTTTTGAGGGAGATGGGTTGCATGGAGGGTTGAGTTGCATGAGATTTCAGTTAAAGGGGGGGGGAGGGGAGGGGGTACAGTTACACGGAGATTTAGTTAAACGGGGTCGAGGTGCATGAGGGGTCCGTAGCACGAGGGTTCAATTGCATGGGGGGTTTAGTTGTACAGGGTTTCAGTTAAAGAATACCTCCTCGACATTAAACCTAAGGAAATTTATGTATTTGGAATCAGCGTATAAAGCCCAATCATTTTCATGTATCTATAATTATTAAAATTCTTTTTTTTAGAGTTATGGTTACTTTCGGACACACTCAAGAAGTGAAGTTAAAGCAGATAATGGGAAAGTGGAAGAGTTGTAGCCTAAAACAGCCATAATTGTAATTTCGGTTCATTTAGGGTTTCATTTATTTATCGATGCTGATTTGTGGCAGTTTCATGATTGGTAGATTATTTGATGTTATTTTTGCTAATTTTTTGTTTATCATATAAGGCTATTGCGTCTTTCTGAACTTTCTGTTGGAGGCGGGGGTAAGTATTTAGTTTAAATATTTCTAGGAGGAATTGAGTTTTGTGGATGGTGTTGAAAAATGGTACGTGTTGAATATTTGGGTAAACATACGGCTAAGAAACGCTTCACTCTAAATAAGGCTCTTGTGTCTTTCTGAACTTTCTGTGCGAGGCAGGGATAAATATTTAGTTTAAATAATTCTAGGAGGAATTGAGTTTTTTGGCTGGTGTGGAAAAATGGTAGTTGTAAAATATTCGGGTAAACATTAGACTATAAATAAGGCTATTGAGTCTTTCTGAACTTTCTCTTGGAGGCGGGGGTAAGTATTTAGTTTAAATAGTTCTAGGAGGAATTGAGTTTTGTGGATGGTGTTGAAAAATGGTAAGTGTTGAATATTTGGGTAAACATACGGCTAAGAAACGCTTCACTATAAATAAGGCTATTGTGTCTTTCTGAACTTTCTGTGCGAGGCAGGGATAACTATTTAGTTTAAATAATTCTAGGAGGAATTGAGTTTTGTGGCTGGTGGGGAAAATTGTTACTTTTTAAATATACGTGTAAACATTCGACTATAAATATGGCTATTGCGTCTTTCTGAACTTTCTGTTGGAGGCGGGTGTAAGTATTTAGTTTAAATAGTTCTAGGAGGAATTGAGTTTTGTGGATGATGTTGAAAAATGGTACGTGTTGAATATTTGGGTAAACATACGGCTAAGAAACACTTCACTATAAATAAGGCTATCTTGTTTTTCCGAACTTTCTGTGCGAGGCAGCGATAACTATTTAGTTTAAATAATTCTAGGAGGATGAAGTATTTTTTTACTTAACAACTACATTAATAACTTCCAAGGTGATAGGACAGTATGACACAGAATTTATCAGTTACCGAGAGTTCAATAACCCCCCCCCGCAATGACTTCCAAGGGTTTTATGACTCCTCCCCACAATGAATTCAGATGGTTTTAAGGCTCATCTCACTAGTCATAACTCCGTTCAACCTTGAGCGAAGGTATAAAAGTTTGATGAAGTATTTCTCTGCTTAACAACTACATTAATAGCCTCCAAGATGATAGGACTGTATGACACCGAATTTATCAGTTTGAAAAAATCATCTTACGGTGTTATATTCGAATGTGCTTTTTTATTATTGTCTATGGATCTCGAAGAAATCGACTGTTATCATTGGTTAGTGAACTATAATCTGTTTGAGCATGATAAAAGCTTGTGGAGTACTACATTACGTTATATAAACAGACTGGGATTCTACGATAGAGTGATTACACCCCTTAATAATACTGGTCAGGAACTGAGAAATGTCCAGGAGGAAGTCAGTGAAATTTGCAGCTTTTTCGGAGTTGAAGCGCTCTACGTAAAGGGCAATGTACCTACAGATAAAGTTTTAATTCAAAAGTGTGACCCTAGGATTCCACTTTTCAATCTAGAAGAGTTTAGGTGTCCTAAATTTGAAGGGGGCTATCACCGTCCTGAAGACGAGGTTAGGTTCTTCACACAGTGGATACCTAAGAACATACCTGATCGTGATAAATCCATAAGACATGTTAAAAACTATCCTATATCATGGGACCATCATTTGTGGATGTTTAAGAGTGAACTATAAGTACTATTTTTATGTAGAAAATTGTTGTTGTTTTTTTTTTCTAAAAAAAAAAAATATTTTAATAAATTTAATCAATAAATATATTTAATATTAACCCCTTATTTGTTATTTAGAATAGTTATATTTTAATCAAGTAACAAACTCTTTACTGAATTCGCCTCTTGGATACACAATGCAGAAACTTCATTTAAGAAACTATGAAAAAAATTGTAAGTAAGTAAGTAACAAATTCCTTCTTGAACTCACCTCTTGGATACACAATACAGAAATTTTCATTAAAGAAATTATGAAAAAACTGTAAGTAAGTAGCAAATTCTTTCTTGAATTCACCTGCTGGATAAACAAAGACATTTCGTTTAAGAAATTATGACAAAATTCTAAGTAAGTAACAAACTCTTTATTGTTTACATGACTTAGATGCACGATGTAGAAATTTAATTCAAGAAATTATGAAAAAATTCTCAGTAAGTAACAATTTCTTTCTTGAAGTCATCTCGTGGATACACAATATACGGAAATTTCATTCAAGAAATTATGAAAATATTTGTAAGTAAGTAAAAAACTATCTATTGATTTCACCTCTTGGATATAAAGTACAGATAATTTATTCAAGAAATTATGAAAAAATCTCAAGTAAGTAACTTTTTTTTCTCTTTATAACAAAAAATTTTCACTTAGCTAAATGATGTAGAAATTTAGGATTTCTATTAAATAAATAATTGTTATACCTTTTAAAATGGCTTTACGGGGGTTTGAGGGGCTCTTCTGTTCTAAGCCGTTTGATTTTTTCTTTACATGGGGTTAGTTAATAATTCGAGGATTTCTTTTAAATAAATAATTGTTTTAAATTTTAAATTTTATTTTCGGGGGTTTAGGGACTATTTTGTTTTAATCCGTGTGTTTTTTTATTTTCATGATGATCGTTCAAAAAAGCTAGTATTTCTTTTCAATAAATAATTATAATTTCTTTTCCGTTCAATTGAAGGCGAGGATTTCTATTAAATAAATAATTTTTATACCTTTAAAATTGGCCCTTCGGGGTTTGAGGGACTCTGGTGTTTTAAACAGTGTGATATTTTCTTAACATGGTGCTAGTTCAAATAGAGAGGACTTCTGTTGGATAAATACTTATTATATTTTTTCCTTTCAATTGAATGCGAGGATCTCTTTTAAATAAATAATTGTTATACCATTTAAAATGACTGTACGGGGTTTGAGGAGCTCGGTTGTTTTAAGCCGTTTGATTTTTTCTTTACATTGCGTTCTTTCAAAAATCGAGGATAATATATAATTTTTATAACTTCTATAAGAACATTACATGATTTTAAGGTCACCTTAGGGTATTTAAAAAAGCAAGGTTTTATGTTAAATAAATATTTATTTTATTTTTTTTCCGTTCAATTTAAAGCTAGGATGTATGTTAAATAAAAAATTGTTATACTTTGATTTTGACAATGCTATCCCAACTATCCGTCAATATATGTCGATTGAGAGTTTATTTATTATCATAACTAGATTTTATCTATGTCAACATATCTATCCCATATATTATGTATGTAAATCCTTTTCTAACATCTACGATGTTTTAATAAACATTCTAAACGTTCGATATACTAGCTTACTCTAAAAATAATGAACACATAACAATGTAAAGTATAATATATTTTTAATGAAATAATGTCATGTAGAATTGAACAACTTTGGACATTTTAAATCTGTTCCATAAAATGCTTCACCATGAACTCTCTTGATAGTATAGCTATTGTCTTCTCTTAGTTCGTAATCAGTAGAATAATAATTATTTCATTTTGACTCAGACACAATTTTTATAGGTGTGTCATCGACAGGGTCAATATGCTTTTCGTCTTTGGTATTATTTGATTCATTGACTGTTTGATCAATGGCAGTAACGTTTGCTGGTACTTTGTTTTTCATCGATTCATCTTTATATTCCTTAGTGATATTTTCTGCCAATACCCTTTTTATTTTTCTAGCAATTTTACTGTCTATTTTCACACTATTTTTACACAGGTAACAGTTTCGGCATGTAGATAAAATATGGTTTATGATATTAGTAGAAGAATAAGCGTTTCTTTTTGTCTTTGCTTTTGTTTGAAGGATAATACCCAAAAGCTGACGATGTGGTTTAACACTGGGTAACATGTTACCACAAGCACGAGCAAGAAGATGACACTCTTTATCAACTATTATTTTTATGTTGGCATTCTCTTTGAGTGAAATCATCTCCGGAGATCTCAATCTCGCATATCCACCATCATAAAAGTTGAATTTTTTTGGTACTCCAAAGAAATTCAATTCCTTACTGTCATGACAGCGAACGCATACGTTTCCGATAGTACTACCACTTGTACTTATTTCATAGTTTAAATACGTCTCTTTGTCGGCGTTCAATGCTACAATAACACTATCATTTGAACACACTTTCTTAAATTGCTTCATTTTCACCTTTTTTTTTAGAGATATTAGTTATGTGTTTATCGTTCCACTGTGTAAAAAATACTGATTTAATACATGCAATAAACTAGGTAGTGTCGATAACCAGCCATAGAGCAATAGTGGGAAAGCCACATCATGTCTCAGGGACAAGCATAGAGTACAATTCATTCAAGAAATTATGAAAATATTTGTAAGTAAGTAATAAACACGTTTTGAAACTACATGCTATTTGCATGCCTTTCCTTGGCACCTTTCCAAACGAGCGGGGATTCCCCACTGGTTCCTACACATTGAAAACAGTGAGCAGTACGAAACCTCGAAGTTTTCAACCTGACTGGTTTTTTAGGGACCAATCAGGAGAGACATGCAAAGTCGCCATAGCTTTATTACATTTTTTTACGGTTAATTTAGCCGAGGTTTCGCGCGCGCCCTAAACCTCGTCTAAATTAACCTTAAAAAAAATGAAATAAAGCTATGACGAACCACTTGTACTTATTTCATAGTTTAAATACTTCTCCTTGTCGGCGTTCAATGCTACAATAACACTATCATGTTAACACACTTTCTTAAAATGCTTCATTTTCACCTTTTTTTTTTAGAGATATTAGTTATGTGTTTATCGTTCCACTGTGTAAAAAATACTGATTTAATAAATGCAATAAACTAGGTAGTGTCGATAACAAGCCATAGAGCAATAGTGGGAAAGCCACATCATGTCTCAGGGACAAGCATAGAGTACAATTCATTCAAGAAATTATGAAAATATTTGTAATTAAGTAATAAACACGTTTTGAAACTACGTGCTATTTGAATGCCTTTCCTTGGCACATTTCCACACGAGCTAGGATCCTCCACTGCTTCCTACACATTGCAAAAAGTGAGCAGTACGAAAACTCCACGTGTTTCAACCTGACTGGTCGTTTAGGGATTAATCTTAGAGAGAATGACAATGCAAAGTCTATGATAGCTATGACGACTTTGCATGTCTCTCCTGATTGGTCCCTAAAAAACCAGTCAGGTTGAAAACGTGGAGTTTTCGTACTGCTCACTTTTTGCAATGTGTAGGAACCAGTGGGGAATCCTCGCTCGTTTGGAAAGGTGCCAAGGAAAGGCATGCAAATAGCATGTAGTTTCAAAACGTGTTTATTACTTACTTACAAATATTTTCATAATTTCTTGAATGAATTGTACTCTATGCTTGTCCCTGAGACATG